>NC_091229.1:26137333-26198040 GCF_040958095.1 Procambarus clarkii | reverse complement strand
AAAAATAACGAAAGTGAATACAAGTATGACTACAAAAGATTTGGATGTGATCGTTTTCAAGATTTACAATTATGCTGAAGATTACTTTCACAAATCAGCTCCCGAATGTAGTCTTCCATCAATCATGTTTCCATTTGCCAGTCTCCGTGGTGTAGTGGTAAGACACTCTCCTAGCGTTCCGCGAGCGCTTCGTCATGGGTTCGTATCCTGGCCAGGGAGGATTTACTGGGTGCAAATCCTTAACTGTAGCCTCTGTTTAACTCAACAGTAAATTGTGTACTTGGATGTAAAAACGATTCTTCGTGGGGGTCGTATTCCAGGGACCTGCCCGAAACGCTACGCGTACTAGTGGCTGTACAAGAATGTAGCAACTCTTGTATATATGTTCGTTTTCGTTATATTGTCCAAGTCTAATACATCCTGGTGGAAGAACGTGTTTTGCTTTCCAAGTATGCTCCATGTTCTCACATTTATCAAGATCAGCATTGAGGATGTTGTGAGGGACCTTCTGCAGCCCATTGCACCATAGTTCAAAACCAGATTTTCAACCAGCACCACAGTTTTCAGCTTTATGATTGCCCAAGAAGCTATGAACCACCGAGATAAAGCTGTTTCCACCTGCTTTCTCTTTACTCGTGAGCTTCTTAGGGAATTCCTAACACTCCAGGATCTTGATCTGTGGCCTAATGAAGATAATGGCATGAACCTTGCCTCCAACAACTTAGTTTAGATTGAAAGTTGCTGACTTCTGACACTGCACATCAAATTAGGCCTTATGAAACTGCCCTAATTTGATGTGCAGTGGTGGCATCGGCACCTGCCAGGAGACACCAGTAACTCCTACTTAACACTGTTCATCCCCACAGAGAAATTGGTCTGCTGTGGTTAGTCCTGCCTGAGGTTCACATGAGATTTAGATCACCGTGGGATGTGGAAGGTGTCGACTCCAAGGACATAAGAGCATTGCGAGTCAATGATAATAACAAATAAACATTTGGGCATGTACCCTTTAAAGAACACAAGAGTACAAATATTACGTCTTTGAGAAAAAGTCACAATACATGAGGACACACTGAAGATATACAGAGGGAGAAGCAGACAATTGTAGTAGTAAAAGGCTGCAAAGGAAAGTGAGCAGGGCATTCAATGGGGGACAGCTGTCAAAAGTGTGCAATACTGAACAAGTGTCAAAGGGGAAAGGGGCTTTGAAGGGCCTGGCTGAATTACTGAAGGCAATATTGAATGCAAAAGAACAATGGAACATTGATTTCTTCATACAAGGTCTGGTTGAAGGGAGATAAAGGGAAACCCTGAACACTACTGTATTTTCCAGACAAAATACTGAAACAAGTCTGTATTTTCAAAACAACAAATTTGCACTTGAGGTATTCATTTCCATAGAGGGTCACAAACACTGAACAATGTTTCCTGGCAAAAATCATGACATGTTTTTATGCCTGATTGCTTGAGACAACACTATCAACTGCAAGCTGGAATTGCTACCGAGGGGAAAAAAAAGGTACTGTACTACTAACATCGCACATCATAAAAATTTTTGAGAGAGTGCTAAGAAGTAAGATCACAAAATACATGGAATCACAGCATCTCCATAACCCCGGACAACATGGTTTCAGAACAGGGCGCTCTTGCCTGTCGCAGTTGCTGGACCACTATGATATGGCATTAGATGCTATGGAAGACAAACAAAACGCTGATGTAATTTACACAGATTTCGCAAAAGCTTTTGATAAATGTGACCATGGTGTTATTGCACATAAAATGCGTTCAAAAGGAATTACCGGAAAAATAGGCAGATGGATCTACAATTTCCTGGCCAACAGAACCCAATGTGTAATAGTCAACAAAATAAAATCCAGCCCATCAACCGTGAAGAGCTCAGTCCCCCAGGGTACTGTGCTTGCTCCAGTACTTTTTCTCATCCTCATATCGGACATAGACAAGAACACAACCTATAGCACAGTATCATCCTTTGCAGATGACACTAGGATCTTCATGAGTAGGCAACATAGAGGACACGGCGAACCTCCAGTCAGATGTAGATCAGGTCTTTCTATGGGCTACAGAAAATAATATAGTGTTTAACGAAGATAAGTTCCAGCTCATGCGCTATGGGAAAAAATGAAAATATAAAAACGGAAACCACGTACAAAACTCAGGCAAATCATAACATAGAACGAAAAGGCAATGTAAAGAATCTGGGTGTACTCATGTCGGAAGACCTTACCTTTAAAGAACACAATAAAGTAGTCGTCACAACTGCAAGAAAAATGACAGGTTGGATAACAAGAACTTTTCACACTAGAGATGCTATACCGATGATGATACTTTTCAAAACGCTTGTGCTCTCTAGAGTGGAGTACTGCTGCACAATGACAGCACCTTTCAAAGCTGGAGAAATTGTTAACCTGGAGAGCATGCAGAGATCCTTTACTGCTAGAATCCACTCGGTAAAATATCTAAACTATTGGGACCGACTAAAGAGCCTAAAACTGTACTCCCTGGAGCGCAGGCGGGAGAGGTACATAATAATTTACACGTGGAAAATGTTAGAGGGGCTGGTCCCAAACCTGCACACAGAAATAACATCACATGAGACCAGAAGACATGGCAGGATGTGCAGAATACCCCTGTTGAAAAGCAGAGGTGCAACAGGTACTCTGAGAGAGAACTCTATCAACATCAGAGGTCCGAGACTGTTCAACACGCTTCCACCACACATAAGGGGCATAACTGGCCGACCCCTCACAGTGTTCAAGAGAGAACTGGATAAGCACCTCCAAAGGATACCTGATCAACCAGGCTGTGACTCGTATGTCAGGCTGCGAGCAGCCGCGTCCAACAGCCTGGTTGATCAGTCCGGCAACCAGGAGGCCTGGTCGACGACCGGGCTGCGGGGACGCTAAGCCCCGGAAGCACCTCAAGGTAACCTCAAGGTACCATAATAGCAAATGGTAAAGTGCTGATGTCTTAATTAATAGGACGAACACTTACAATGAGCCAAGCCTTCAGAATGGGCCCAATGTCACTGATTTGGTTATGAATATTCAACAAATGCCTGTATTTTAAGGTATAAATAGTGAGTACAATACCTTGTGGAGTGGCAAGGAACATTGCAGACTGGTGTTCAAAAAGAGCAAAGAAATCATTGTTTGAATTCTGAAACTGCATGTTTAAGAAAGGGGCCAGGAACTAATTTTTTAACCTTCTTCAAACACACTCAAACTTTTTGTTCATAATCTACATGGTAAATGCTCCAAATTTTACTAATGATTCATTATACAATATCATAAACAAAAAATATAAGTTAGTTTTAAAAATTGAAAATTTCACAATTTCAAATTAACTAAACTAATTTAATATTTCACCAATTTTTATTTTATTCATAATGGGCTCAGAATGGCATATAAGGTTCATTTGTCATTTGTTAAAATTGAGTTTTAGGGTACAGTTACTGTAAAAAAAAATAGCCAATCTGGTCTTCAAATTATGCGTAAAATTTAGACATAAATGTATAACTCCCAAAGTTATGGGTTTATGAATATATGCTCAAATAATAACCTTAGAACTAAGGACATTGCACATAATATGTGAAAATGGTGAGAATCAGTCAGAAACTGAATTTAGCAACTTGTTTCAAAGTTGAAAATCCTGTTCATATAGAAAAAACCAGCGATGAATGTAATGAAACGCCACTTTCTGGGTGAGACCCGGAGGCTTCCCGGAGCTATCCGGGCTGATATGAATGTATTAAACCCTGGCATTCTGTGTCTACCATCGACTAGGTCAGCCACCCAGAAAGGTAATGCCCCAAAACAAACCCCTATTCTGGTTAAAATGTTGCTACTGAAAGCTGAACTAGTGGACAGAACTCCCCCAAATGAAAACGAGCAAACAAGCATGACGTCACAGTGCCACCGTCTGCACAACCTCCCACCCTCCTCCCCAGGAGGGGAAAGGGGAAGCCCCAGTTTCCCCGTGCTAGCTATCCACACCCCATTTCTGAGGCTGGATGTCAAAACACGTGAACACCTACCTACCTTGGCGCCTACCCGAGCAAGGGCTCGGGTAGGCGCCAAGGCACTGAACCCCGAAAAACCCGAAGAGGAAGCCGGCAACTCAGCAACCAACGCAAAGCCCCCGGGTCCGAACCCAGCGATCGCGAAAGAGGCGGAAGGGACGTCCCCAAAGGAACCAGAACACCCGACGAAGCCAAACCCGACCCGGCGGGTAGACCAGCATCGGGAAGTTCAGGCTCTCGCACAGCCCCTTGAGCAACCGCTGGGTAACCTGGGAGCCCCCAGAAACAGGCGCAGGTGGGACCACAGCTGCAGGGAGACTCCGGAGGAAGAGACAAGGAAGCGGTCCGAGAGTCCCACACGAGGCCCAACCATGTCCGAACCTGGGAGGGAACCAGATGGGACTTCCTCTAGTTCACCAAGAACCCAAACCCGGCGAGCTGAGAAAGAACCAAATCCCTGGCCAGCAGACAAGAGGACCGGCTGGGAGCCCAAACCAGCCAGTCGTCAAGGTAGGCCAACACCCGAACACCTAACAGACACAGACGGGCCACCACAACCCATGTAAGGTGCGTGAACACGCGAGGTGCCAGGTTCAACCCGAACAGGAGACAACGAAAGCGGCAACCTTGATGCCCCACAACAAAACCGAGCCAGTACCTGAACCTCAGATGAATTGGGACGTGCCAATACGCGTCCTGGAGGTCCAGGGATACCATCCAAGCGCCCGTCTCCAACAGGAGCTGAACCTGGGACAGCGTAGTCATCCGAAAGGAGGGGCAATGAACTCAGGGGTTCAGACGGGACAAGTCCAAAATGAACCGTAGGTTCGCGCAGTCCCATTTCGGGACCGGAAACAGACGTGAAACCCATCTGAGGAATGTTGTCGTTTCGACCACACCCAAGCGAACCCACTCCAAGATGACTTGACAGAGCGCAGGGGAAGTGGCCTGCCCCGCCAGCCCCGAACCCCCTGAAGGGGGGTACCCAATCCCACTGGAGGCCACATGAAACGACCCAAAACGCCCACGAATCGTGAGACCAGGCATGAGTGAACAGCCTCCCCCCCCATCGCCTCTTCAATGGGGCTTACTGCGAAAGGGCCGGCGACCTTTATGAGACCCAGGACCTCGTACAGAGTGAACACTGCGCCGACCAGACGAAGGCGGGTCCAAAGGAGGACTCGGACCCGAACCCGAACCCGACACCAGTGGCCTACCACGACGAGAGGAACCCCGAGCCTCGGCACGACCCTTCCGGGAAGGCCCACCACGGGACCCCCAGATAACCATCAAGTCCCAACCACTTGGGCTGGACAGTAAAGCGACAGTTCTGCTTCATGCAGGTCGGCGTTCAATCTCCGATTGTCCAAGTGGTTGGGCACCATTCCTTCCCCCCGTCTCATCTCAAATCCTTATCCTGATACCCTCCAAGTGCTAATAGATGTAATGGCTTGGTACTTTCTCTTGATACTTATCTACCTACCAGTATTTCCAGTAACATACAGTGCTGTCTACAGACCCACTGATGTGTGGTGTCTTTTATTGCAGGTGCCCATATTTAGTATCTTGCCTAACAGCTTCAGCCATGATGTATAGACTGTATCTGTCATTATCAACCAACATCACCACTGCCTTGATTAAATTTTACTTTTTCCTCTCTGGCAGTTTTCTTCTCCCTCGATTCACAGTTAATCATGTGATGACTGTAGAAACTCCTGAATCTCACAGTATCTTCTTAAAGATTTAGGTTCCTTACTACAAAGCCTCTACTGTACCAGTATTACTGAAATGTATACTTCTCACTGATCCTTAACAGATGATTCTCCTGCCTTCTAAATCGCACCTATAAAGTTTCATTGTCACAGATTACAGTGGTTACAACAGGCATCTATTAGGTAACCCACCTGGCATAAACATATCTACACCATCTGGCAGGTCAACACGGCAAGCAATATTCCAAGTATTGCTAAAAAGCTGTTGCATGTAAGGAGCGATTAGTGGACGAGATCTACCTCCCTCTTCATGGCTTAGAAGGTATATGGCAGCTTCAAATCTAAAAATAAGAAAAGCGGATTAAGTGCAATGAAACAACACTTTCTGAGCAGCAACTTGACAGTTCCCTAGTTTCTGTCTACACTGCTATGGTAAGGACTGGAAATAAACTGGTATTCTGAACAGTTTCTTCGGTATTTCACCATCCATGTAATTAAAAGCAAGTCTGAAGTTGGAAGGCAACGCATACGCTCCTCTCACTATGTTCTTTATGTGTTCCTCTGGTGACAGCTTACTATCCAAAACCACCTCTACATCTCATGCGTTATTAGAGTTCTTTAGTTCCTTTCCACATAATCTGTAAGTTGTGTGTGGTCTCATTTTCTCTAATTCCACATTCCATAACAGGCATTTATTCACATTGAATTCTATTTGCCACTTGATTCTCCAAGCACTTATTTAATCTAGATCACTTTAAAGGGCATAATAATCGTCTGTGTCTCCTATCTTCTCCAGTATCTTGGCATCATTCGCAAACATGTTCATATAATTCTGTATTCCCTCTGGGAGATCATTTATGTAAACAATGAACATTACTGGTGCAAGAACTGAATCCTGTGATACTCTGCTAATAACACTCCTCCAGTCAGATACATTGTCTCTGATTACTGCCCACATCTATTTGTCAGTTAGACAAATTTTCATCCATGTCAGAATTCTCCCTGTCACCCCTCCAGCATGTTGCAGTTTCCAGAAGAACCTCTTGAACCCTAAATTATAGACCCGTATCATTAACAAGCGTACTAGTCAAAACACTAGAAAAAATAGATCAAACCTAATGGATAGAACACCTGGAGAGTAATGATATCTTGAGGTTATCTTGAGATGATTTCAGGGCTTAGCGTCCCCGCGGCCCAGTCCTCTACCAGGCTTCCTTTTTTGTTACACACCCTCAGGAAGCATGGATGAAAAATTTGTCTAACTGACAAATAGATGTGGGCAGTAATCAAAAACAATGTATCTGACTGGAGGAGTGTTATTAGCGGAGTATCACAGGATTCAGTTCTTGCACCAGTAATGTTCATTGTTTACATAAATGATCTCCCAGAGGGAATACAGAATTATATGAACATGTTTGCGAATGATGCCAAGATACTGGAGAAGATAGGAGACACAGACGATTATTATGCCCTTTAAAGTGATCTAGATTAAATAAGTGCTTGGAGCATCAAGTGGCAAATAGAATTCAATGTGAATAAATGCCTGTTATGGAATGTGGAATTAGAGAAAATGAGACCACACACAACTTACAAATTATGTGGAAAGGAACTAAAGAACTCTAATAACGAATTAGATGTAGGGGTGGTTTTGGATAGTAAGCTGTCACCAGAGGAACACTGTGGAGGGTGAGGGGGCGGGAAAGGAGGAATTTTCCTTGTGTATTTTTCCCGTTTTGGTTTCCTGGTGGGCTGGCAGAAGTCCCTGTTAATTCTGTCCCAGGTTTGGACCTATTTGGACCTGGCTTGGGGTTTCTAGTCGGCTTCTCTGGCTCTGCTCTGCCATCGCCATCTGGTGCTGGACCGGTCAAGTAGTTATGTGGGAGCCTGTACTTTGCCCATATAGTATTTTCTATGGGCACAGTTAGACTCTAGACATTGTACTGATTTCTCCGGTTCTGCTCATTTTTTTACATTGCTGGGAGGGCTCAGCAGTGATAAAGGGCACCATTTGCCCTTTTTCAGCTCTTGCATTGCTGGCTTCCACTTTGGTACTTTTGGGGTTCAGTTCCATGGTGCCTTCCTCCCAGTTGATTGATGTGTTCACAAATGGCTTGGCTCTGAGCTGGGATTTTGTGACCAGTGCTAGCTAAGCCTCCCAAAGCCATTGGTTAAACTCATTCCTTTGGGTGCAAAGCATGGTGCATGATTTTCCAGCGATGTGGTATATCTTTTGCAAAGAAGGTTCGTCTTCCTCCAGGCTCTGTTTTCCGGATCCATTCCGACTGCTCCCAGTGGCTCATTTGCTGAACCATAGGGGGTTCACTTGACCATTTCCCTTTAGAGATGGACTCAGTTTCTTGGCTTTTGGATTTTGGGGGTTTGGCTCTCCATGTGGTTCAATCATTCCCTAATCAGTCCTGTGTTTTTCTTTTACTGTTATTAGCCACAGAGAGCCACCACTTGGCTCCTCCAGAAGACCAGCATTGAGTGTAATGAAATTTATTTTTCTGGTAGGCCTCTAAGGCCTCTGAGAGATGACAATGACCAATTCTCTCATGCCCAGCCAGGTGTGTCATTAATGGTCTTCAGCTCTGGACTGGAGCTAAGATGGTATGGAAGCTGGGAACTCCAGATGGTGTTGCCACCCATTAGTGGCCAGCCAAAACTTGGGGGTTTGACTCTGTCTCCGAGTGAATCCTTGGTTAAATTATTTGGCTCTTTCAATGCATTCTTTTTGAGAACCTTGCAGTTGCCTGTATTACTTTCTGGACGTTTTCTTGGTGAGGACGATTGTAACAATCCCTTGTTCCCTATGCTTCTGATGGGGTCAGGTTCTGGCTCTAGTCTCTGGTAAGCAATACAGGACTACCAACACCAATGTGACTTAGTAAGGGGGGAGCTATCTCATCGAGTTAGCTTCAGGGAGCCACCGAGGTTGAGTAAGATCCATTTCTTATATTCAATGCTGGTTTTGTGTCCTGACCTTGAACCCAAGTTCTTGCTTGAATTACTAATGAGTAACCCAGACACCTGACGGAAAAGAAACCTGCTCGTTACTGTCCAGATTTCATTAGTGAACATAGTTATACAAAACATCTACTGTAATAGAATGCCTCAATTTTCAGTTTGATCACTAAATTTGTTCCCAACAGTACTTGGTGAATTGGACTCCTGAAATGCATAAATGCTCTTCTCCTCTCATTAAGGCAACTTGAATAGCCCAACCCACATGGTTGGGTTTTACACCTTATGAAAAAAAGGGGGAGTGTGCCAATGTTTTGGTCCGTCCTGGACCCTCATCAACTTCAAAATGGGCTAAAACATCATTACTTTCCTACTTTTCATAAGTATAGGTTGGGTTATTTTTTTCAGTCATAATATTGTGACATTGCAACTTGAATGTTATAAAGGTAATATAATTTATTATCAAATTTACAATTTAGGTGCTTTACTGTACAGGTATTATCATATTATATTATAAATTTTCTTTTAACTCTTACTTTCATTAAAATAATATTTGCAATTATGTTCCAGCTGCTAATGATAATAAAATCAGTTAAAGTATACAATTTCTTCCACCTTACTGACCTATTGTTGTAGATCTGGGAACCAATGGAGCACAGGGCCATACCTCTCATTAGCACCTCCAATTTAACACCTCGAAGTAATGCACCCATATTCTGGCCAGCTTCTACAACTGGAACTGACTTCTTGAACACCTATGAACACAAGAATAAAAGGGTTTAAGTAATTATCAACTGTATATAAACCATGCATGTTCCCTCAACTAAACAGTAAATGAATCTATTTATTTATACAGTACTGTAATCTTCTCTTGCTTTAAGCCATATATAAAAATCAATACAGTGTTACCATCTTTCCTCAGTGTTATCTGAACACCAAATTATATACACATCAAACCTACATGAAACTGTTTAACCAAACGTGTCTCAATTTCAGTGGGACAGTCTCACTTTTGAACTGTGTGCCACCATACCCCACAACCTTTAGGGGGATATAAAACTATCCAGGTATGGGAGACAGAGAACATTAAAATCCTACAATCAAAATTATTACTGGTAAGAAGCCTGACTGCAAGGAACCACATGAAACTGACTCCTGAGTTAAATATCTTCTAGGAAAAGTATAATACTGTAATTAAATGGTAAATTGGTTATTTTTGGGCTGGTCACTCAGTTGCTTCCCGTACACTTAATTTAGGGCTCTGGTAACATGGACACACACGAAAGTTACCAAGCCCCTGGATTGGTGCAGGATCAGAATTTGGTTTGCCTATAAAGTTAAGGGAAACCTGGGAATCAGAGATCTGGCTAAAACCAAGAAAACCATTACAGAAAGCACAGGTAAAATGAAACAAACGACTACTCTGGATAAGAAATTAAAAGTAAGAAAACCAGGCAAATAACAGTTGGTGGTAAAACAATCCTACTCCAACTCCGCTCACCCTGGTAGCCCTGGTCATGGGTGACCAGGGCTACCAGATGGCAGCCCTGGTCACCCATGGTTGTGGCCAACCTACTACACCTTCACTTGCATACCCGGTGCCCATTAGGATGCACCAACCTCCTGGTCATAGTGAAGTGGTGTTGGCATTTCTTTAGACATTTTGTCCCACAGGGTAAAATGGGAAGGGGGGCCCATGCATTTATTTTGTCATTATTTATGTCTCAGGTACATGTATGTTTATTACTTCTTCCTTGTGTGCCCCAAGCTGCTTATTTCAATCCAAGTGGGTTTCAGGGGTCTTTTCCCAGACATTGATTCGTATTTCCAATTTTCCACCAGAGATTCCTTCTCTGCTAACTATACTAAATAGTTTGTCTTTATCTACCCTGTCAATTTTTAAGAATTTTGTGGGTGGTAATCATGTCTCCCTTAAATCTTCTGTTTTCAGTGACATGAGCTTTACTTTCAGTAGTCTGTCCTCGTAGGTCATACTTTTCAGCTCGAGGCCTAACTTGGTGGCATACTCAGAACTTTTTCTAACTTTGTCTTGTACTTGACTAGATATGGACTCCACACTAGAGCTGCATACTCCAGGATTTGTCTGACATATGAGGCATACAAGATTTTGAATGACTCCTTACACAAGTTTTTAATACGTTGGCCAGCCTTACATATGTCATTGATGATATCCTTTTGATGTGAGTTTCAGGTCTAGCATGATATCATTACCCAAATCTTTCTTTTCCAAATTCCTGAAGGATTTCATCTCCCAATTGGTAACATGTGTCTGGCCCCCTGCTCCCTACACCTATCTTCATTACTTAACACTTGCTGCAGCTAAACATTAGTAGCCATTTCTTAGATCACTCCTTCATTTTGTCCAGGTCATCTTGTAGTCTCTTACTGTTCTTCTCTAGTTTAATCTTTTTCATAATTTTGGCAGTGTCAATAAACTTTGAGAGAAATGAGTCTATACCTTCTAGGAGATAGTTTATGTACATCAGAAACAGGATAGGTCCAAGTGCAGAACCCTGTGGGACTCCACTTGTGACATCTCACCATTCTGAGGTTTCCCCATCACAATGACTGTTTTCTGTTGTATAGGTACTCCCTTATCCAATGAAGCACCTTACCTGTTACTCCTGCCTGTTTCTCCAACTTATGCAACAGCCTCTAATGGAGTACAGTACTATCAAACACTTTCCGACAATCCAAGAAATTGCAGCTTGCTCACCCTTCTTTTGTTTGCTTAATGTTGGTCACCTGGTCATAAAATTCTATTAAACCTATGAGACATGACTTGCCATCGCTGAACCCATGTTGGTGATATGTTACAAAGTTCCTTCTCTTCAGATGTGTTACAAGGTTTTTCTCACCTTCTTCTCTATCACCTTCCATGGTATACAAATGCAGACAATGAGTCACAATAACGTGGCTAAAGATATGATGACCAAACCACACATCAGAGATGAAGAAACGACAACATTTCAGTCTGTCCTGGACCATTTCCAAGATGTGTGTTAACACATGACTTGATAATATATATTATCTTCGTATATGGCAAACTTGTGTCTATACCCTTGTGATAGCTGCTGTAGACCTATACCTTTGTGGTTTTGGCTGTTAGCCGCTACCCTAGTATACGGGGCATTTTGTACTTTTCGTGTCTCCCATAGCTGGTCGTTCGTTCAGATGTTTTGTTCCATTTACCTATTAGTTACCTCAAGAAAGTGAGATCTAGCTTTTCATGCCATTCCTTCTAGTCATTTATTACTCTGAAACACTAATTACATCTCTGACATTGAAGTTTCGAACATATGTTTTCTTACAGTTGTGGATGAAAATGACTTTGACAACTTCTTCCAAATCTGCAGTCCACACACCCACATTACCCATACAGGGTAAAAGAATTTCCTTACATCTTTATAACACAATTGTGTAATCAGCTTCCATTGATGTCCCCTCATCTTACCTCCTATCAGTTTAAATAGGCTGCCCTTGTCCATATCACTTATTTTCCTCAAAGTTGTGTATATAGTGATCATATCCCTTCTGTTTGTTCTCTCGTCTAAGGTTGTGAGGTTGAGTTCCCTTGCTCTGGGGTAGTCCCATATTACTATAGGCCTATATATTAGGTATACACCCCTCTCACAGTAACAATTATCATAATCTGTACTGTATCATCACTTACATTCACTAACACCTTTATCACATCATTGCTTACAATCGTAACTGGAAGCGTTCACATCTCTATGGTGATAGTGAGTACAGAATTACTCAGTTTCCCCATATACCCTATACCAGGTTTTTGCTCGAGATTTTACCAGATTCTGATTTTGATTTCCAGAAGAGCTGTGTTAGTTCAAGGGCCTGGTACAAGAGTCTTAAGCTCTGTAGAGTTATCAAGGGTTGCCAAGAAAGAGGTGGTTCATTATATTTCATATTGCTGCTAAATATAGATATAAAGGAGTAAAATTTCCTGTCCATTATTTATGAGAAGTTCTGCTTTTAACTATAAAAAAATCTTGTCATTTTGCATATTAACAAATACAGTGACACCTAGGTTTACGAATGCCCCTCTTTACAAACTTTTCAGGTTATGAGCCCAATTCCTTCTTAAAATCCGAATTGTGTTACGAACTTTGTCTCGGGTAACGTATTTTGTCGATACGCGCATGGCCGACCTAGCGCGTTGTGGCACGGCGACTGCACCTCACTTTACCAGTGCCTCCCGCCTAGTGACAACCGCGCCTGACTTCTTTATAAAGAATTTAAGTGTTTTTCGGATTTTTGAGTATTTGAACATAAAAAGTAATAGTTATAAATCTCGCCATGGGTCCCAAGAAAGTCAGTGGTAAGTTCAACCTAAGAAAATAGTTGTGAATAGAGGCAGCAGAATATGTCCCTTTCTCATTAAGAAAATGTGTGAAGTATGGGAAGAACTGCGAAGTTTTGTTGAAAAAACTCACCCAGATAAAGCTGTAGCAGGCCGTTGCATTGACCTTTTAAATGACAATGTGATGTCTCACTACAGACAAGTGTTAAAATGTAAGGAAAAACAAGTGTCTTTAGACAGATTCTTAGTAAGACAAGCAAGCAGTGAGCCACAACCAGGTTCTAAAGGTACTCCTGAAAAACGTAGGAGAGAGAGAGAGTACCCCAGATAAGTCATCATTGCCTGATGTCTTAATGGAGGGGGGACTCCACTTCCAAACACTAACACATCTCCCTCTCCCCTCCTCACCATCTTCCATACGCCAAGAACAGTCATCAATAAAGGTAAGTAATAACTTGTACATAATTTAGTACTAAAGATTTGGGTGAATTAAGTATAAAATTTACTTTGAAGTTAATATTTTCAGGAGTGTGGAATGGATTAATTCAATTTACATTATTTCTTATGGGAAAATTCGCTTCGGTTTACAAATTTTCGGGTTACGAACCGCCTCTGGGAACAGATTAAATTCGTAAGTATGAGGTACCACTGTACAGTAATCTGAATTTTTTTTTAATACAGTAAATACTTACACAATTCTTACCTGTAAGTCACTAACAACAGTCTTGATTTGGCGATCAAATCCCAGTAACTCTGCTGGATCATTTTTTCTTATGACACCTTGTTTGAGGGTTCCAGTAACAACAGACCCACGGCCTGGAACATTAAAGTAATTGTCTATCGAGAGCATAAATGGAGATTTAAGATCTCGGGTTGGAATTGATACATATTCATCCAGAGCTTTCACAAGCTTGAGAATACTGCTTTCTCCATAAGGCCCTTGATCACCTTGTAGGGCAAGTAAAGCTGATCCATTCACAAAAGGAGCATTAATGCCATCAAAACCATAATCATCCAGCAACTCTCGAACCTCAATCTCAACTAGCTCTAATACCTCATCATCTACAAGGTCGGCTTTGTTGACATATATAACAACTTTCTTCACTCCTGCTTGCTTAGCCAACAAGAGGTGTTCTCGTGTTTGTGGCATTTGTCCATCATTTGCTGCTACCACTAGGATTGCTCCATCCATTTGGGATGCACCCGAAATCATATTCTTCACATAATCAGCATGTCCTGGGCAGTCAGTATGTGCATAGTGTCTGTAATTACCAGAAATATGTTAGGGGGGTTTAAAAAAGTGGTAATTAAATATTTGTATCATTATAGCTGCCCTATTTACCAATTTCTTTGGGGTGGGGGGGGGGGAAGAGGCATCAGCCCAAAGAAAAATATGAGAGTACTATAGTGAAAGGTTATTTACATTAAAATAAAGTATTGAAGGTAATAAAATGCTTTTTCTGGTGGGTCCTCAGTAGCTTCCAGAGTTAAGAGATTACAGCATGCTGAAGGAAGATGCACCAGGCCTGATACCCACCCTTGTCTACCACAAGACTGGACAAGAATCTGATTCTCTCTCAGGCAAAAGCAGCTTGTAATCAGAGATCAACCTAAAACTGAGAAAAAACCAGTGTCAAATGAAATGCCATTTTCTGGGTGAGCCCCAGAGGCTCCCTGGAGCTATTGGACTGATATACGCTATATTAGTCTGGGGCTTCAGTCAATGGGGTTTTGCTTATCGGGGACCAAGAGTCAGAACCTGGCCCCCCTCAGAGAGGCACAGGGAGCAATGGCTGAGTGACCGCACAACTGCTCGAGCAACCGTCAAGTGACCCAGGACCCACAAATGAATCTTAGCCAACAAGAGGTTCCCCACTAGACCACAGCTGCAGCGATGCTGTCTGAGGGAGAGACACAGAAGCAGTCCGAGAGTCCCACACGAGGCCCAGCCAGGTCCGAACCTGGGACGGAAATAGATGGGACTTCCTTCAGTTCACCAGGAATCCGAACCCGGCGAGCTGGAAAAGAACCTCACATCCCTGGCGAGCACATAAGCCCACATCAATCAGTCATCGAGGTAGGCCAGAACCTGAACCCCTAGCAGATGCAGACGAATCACCACGATCCGGGTAAGATACGTGAAAATGCAAAGTCCCAGATTCAGCAAGAAGGGAAGGCAACTAAAGAGGTAAGCATGCCGCCCAGACACAAAACCTAACCAGTCCCTGAACCCCGGGTGAATTGGGATGTGCCAATACGCATCCCTGAGGTCCCGATGACCCAAAACACCCACGAATCGTGGGACCAGGCGTGGGCAAACAGAGCCAACCCCCCAACCCCCCAGCACTGCGCGAAACTGCCGGCGCCCCTTCCGAGAAGCTGACTTACATGCAGTGCAACCACTGCGCCAACCAGACAAAGATGGCTCCGGAGGAGGCATCACCTCAGAAGCTGGCACCAAGGGCCCACCTCGACTTGTCGAAACCCGAGCCCTGACATGACCCATCCGAGAAGTGTGAGAATGTCTACCCCGGATCACCAACAAATTAGAAAGAGGGCGCCAACTGGCAGAAGCCATCTGTAAAACTGAGAAACTATCGTGTGCAAAAACAACAATGGAGAGAAAGGAGATGAAAACTTAAGAGCCAGGCCCCAAGCCGAGTTAAAAAGAGAGAGTGAGGATGGCCTGCCGACACACGAGTCGAGAGGCAAAAAACAGACACACTGCCTCCTGGAGCCTCGTCGCAAACAGTTTCAGCAACGCCGCCGAGGCCAACGCCCCAAACGACGGCCTGGCACTCAACATCTCCACATCCTCCACAAGCCAGTCCGAGGACAACTCGAGAAGGGAAAAGAAAGGCAAAACTGAGGCCAGATGTCCATGAGCACGAAGATTCCCAGCAACAAAGGCAGCCAAAAGGGAGGGGACCTGAGCGTGCAACTGGATCAAGCCAACCTCACGAGGAAGCACAGGCATAAAGGCACACATTGAGGTGCTCAAGAGTACCCACCCCCCAAGTAAATCTGTAACACATTAATAACCCCCCGCCAATCCAGCATGCGGGTACGACAAAAACTGTGCCATGCCCCAAGCGAAGAGAAAGGTTAGTCTGCCAGCCAGGTAGATGCCGGAAGCTCATAACGCACCCAATACGGAGAAGACAAACCGAACACAAAAGAGGCCGGGTCCATCACAGAGGCAAAATCTAGGTCTCATAAGAGGTACCTTCAAAAACAAAAGGTCAGATTCAAGCTAAGAAAATAAGGGGCAAAAAATGTTATAACTATCAGAAGCTTCAAAACATCATACAACAAAGATTATAGGGGAAGATGGGACAATAAACGTGTAGTTCTCATCCAATGGCTACACTTAGGTAGTTATAGTTACAGTACCATTCTGGTATACAGTACTATACACAAACCGCTTCATCACCCAGTGAACAGGCCTTCTTCAGTAACCAAATTCCAAATCACTACCCCTGGATTGCATTAAGAGGAGTCTTATCAAAAGAGGAGACTTTAGATAACTTGTGGTTAACGATCTTCACCTGCCGCACTCAAAGAGGATGAAAATATCCAGAGACACTTGATATCACCATCGTATACACTAGTGAAACACAAAAGTAGAAACTCCATATTTGTGTACTCAGTCTAAATTTAGTCTTAAATTCAGCACCTCCATGCATCAAAGAGAGTGCCAGGCAAGAGAACAAGATGTTTGCTTCACCAAAGTCCCGAATAACTGATGCCGCTACCCGGTGGCGGTGAGGCCGAGTCGTCTGTCAACTTGTTTTCGAAGAGTTTTGTTTGGTAGTTTGGTAATACTGTATTCATACATTTCATCAAGGTAGATTGAGTGTTTTGTGACTTCATTTGATGGGGAGTTTACTGGTAGTATATTGATTTTAGATCCCAACATGCTCCCCCACATAAAGGTGGCAATGGAATCTGGAATGGTGTTTGTTCTCATTGGCAGAGATAGTCACAAGAGTCTGTGTATTTATAATGGCCCTAGAGTGGTAGTGCCATACACCGAGAGGAGCCACTAAAGAAGGTTAGACTGGAAATATAAAGGTGTGGAAAGAGGCCAGACTTCTCAGTCAGATGCACAAAGTCAGATATAGAGCGTGGAGCTTTGTTCTGCATACTGACCTAAGATCTGAGGAATAGTGGATGTGTGCCGTATTGATGGTTATCCCTCGCTTTATTTCCTCCGGTGCACGATCAATCTGATCATATGAAACAAAACTGGAGAGTCCACTCTTTTGAAGAACTTTAGTGATAGCTGCTGTAAGAGTAGTCTTGCCATGGTCCACATGGCCGATGGTTCCAACATTACATGTGGGCTTGTCTTCTTTACTACTCGCACTGAACCACCTCAAGGTCACTATTTTACTCACATTTTCATTGATGCCTCCCTGAAAGTAATAATGGCATGATTTAATACATTTACAGTACAAAATTTTAGTCCAATTAAAAATTCAAACTACTGTACCAAAAATAACCAAATAAGTCTGATGTAAAATCACAGTAGCTTCCATTAAACAGTCATAAGTGCACGTTTTGCTGGCTTAGGTGTGGATAAGCATATAATTAAGCCAGCTGAGGAGGGCAGTCACAGGAGATACTTATGTGTAGAAATATTGTACTGTATTAAAATTCTGCAATGTGGCATCTGGACCATTGTGGCATCCATAGTACACTGGACCATTAGGAATGTCCCAGTGTATTATGTACATGTTATTTGGTCAACCAGGTCCACCCAGTAACTGGATAGGTACCCGAAACTCTGAATATGTAAAGCGGCTTTTTGAATGTACAAATTGTCAAACCTTTTAATAAAATAAATAAAGTGTATACCTTGCACTTATCTACCTATCTACCTACCTTTTGGAGGTTCCAGGGATCAACATTCCTGTGGCCTGGCCTCCCGATTGGTCTCTGGTCAACCAGGCTGTTGGACTCAGCTGCTCACAGTCTGACGTACAAATCACAGCCTGGTTGATCAGATATTTAATTTATAATTATCATCTGGATAACTGGATTTGATGTTGAATAAGTTCTCTCTCTCAGCCTACCTATTGTACCTCTGCATTTCAATGGGGCTATTTTGTACATCCTGCCATACTTACTGGTTTCACGTGATCTTATTTCTGTGTGCAGACTCGGAAGCAGACTCTGTAACCAGAAAATACTATGCCCAAGATTACCATCCGAGTGCCAGCAGGGGGTGGTTCAAATAGCTTCGGCTATCACCTCCTTATGTCCGGCCTGTCCCAGACAAAGACAGACAAGTTGATACGGGTGAACAGCCGTCGGCATATGCTTACCAAGACCGTCTTCCAGCTGGTGCCACAGGTATGGGCGAGTGTGGGTGCAGAGAGGTGGGCGTGGGCGAGTGTGGGTGCTGGGACGCGAGCCCACACTCGTCTGGCTGCTCCCCCCACACAATACATCGCCACTAACGGGAATCTTTTAAGCGATAAAAATGTGTGTACAGTATACTGGTGTCCCTGGACTGGGGCCGAGCGGCCCTCTCTCGCCTCTGCGCGTCTTGGAAGTACACGACGCTGCACGCTCTATAGAGTACATCAATCGCTACATTAATGAGGAAATGAATGAGCTGAATATTGAGATAATGAATAAGCTGAATGGGTAAATGAACAAGCCGAATGCCTAAATGAATAATTTGAATGCATAAATGAGCTGAAGAATTAGTAAATAAGTTGAGTAATGAGTAAACTGAATGAGCTGAATAGTGAGTAAATAAATATGCTAAATGAATGAATAAATGAAGAGCTGAATATTGAGTTAAAGAATGAGCTGAATATTGAGTTAAAGAATGAGCTGAATAATAAGTAAATGAATAAGCTGAATGAGTATAACGAATGAGTTAAATAATGAATATATGGAAGAACTGAATAATGCATAAAAGAATGATCTGATTATGAGTAAATCAAAAAATTGAATAATGGGTAAAAGAATGATCTGATTAATGAGTAAATGAATGAACTGAGTAATGAATAAATGAATGAAGTGAATAATGAGGAAATAAATGAGATGAGTAATGAATAAATCCAATAATAATAATAATAATAACCTGTTAACATTTCTCAATTTTGCTAGAAATCCCTTACTTAAAATTATCTGTTAGATTAAGGACTTGCCCGAAACGCTATGGGTGTTAGTGGCTTTACTATAATGTAAAAACATCAATGCTATGTACAGTACTCTCATTAACCCAAAGTACCTTCTTGTATATATATAAACAAAAATAAAATAAAAATAATAATAACTTATAAAGTTAATAAATAAGTAAATAATAAACAAACTAATCAATGTTAAGTAGAGTAAATTATGAGTCGAGTAAATTAATTGTGAACTCGATATTATACAGTACACTTGTCTGACATCGCTACTTCCATCCACTATTCATCTCATTCATCATTTATTCCCGAGAAAGAGCAGCCTTGACTCTCACTTGGTCCAGGAGTCAGGAGATAAAATTTTTGTATAAAATGAATCTACGAATAAAGGAGGCAGTTCATGTATTAATTACAGTATATTTTTATTTTCAAGTATTCTAGCTACTGTAGATGTATTAATTGTATCATTAATAGAGAATCTTTTTGTTTTATTAACAAGCTTAGGTGTACTACACAGCAATGAGCTGCTACCCTATGTTTATTTATTTATTTATATACAAGAAGTTACATTGGGGGTTAACAGAGAATATAGAAAATAGGTTGAATTAACATTCTTGTAAAGCCACAAGCACGCGGAGCATTTCGGGAATGTTGTATGAAGGACTACACAATGTAGATAATAATAATAACAATAATTATAACAATACTAATAATAATTTATTTACAAGAAAGTACAATGGGTTAGTGAGATTACATAGGATTAATACTTTGACATTCACACAAAAGCCCCTAACACACACACACACATAGCATTTCGGGCAGCTCAAAATCAAAGATTAAAATTTTTGATCTAGATCAAAATTTAGAACTAGATAAAAACGAAACTACAGGCTCATCCAGCCTCCTTAAGGTGGATTTTTACAGACTCACAGCAGGTCCAGTCATACATGAAACATGAAATATAAGGCTCGTCTATGAGCCCCTACTAGCAAAACCTGGCTACATTACAAGAATATAAAGGACTTGCCCGAAACGCTATGCGTGCTAGTGGCTGTACAAGAGTGTAACAACTCTTGTATGTATAAATAAATAAATAAATATCTTCTACTTGATACACTCAGGAATATTGATAGAGAAGACGACCCAGCACAAGTCACTTCGTACAAAACACTGAACAACAAACATTAAAACATAATCTATTTCAACCCCAAACCAGTAATATATGCTAACAAATTTATAAACTACACTGCATAAATACACATAAAACTACACATACAAAAATAGAATAATAGAAAATTTTTGTTTAAAACCCGGACGAAAAAAATTGTAAACACAAGAATATAGGTACGAAACGACAGTACCCTGGCGAGGATGGCCCTATGATGTCGCCTCCGGCCGCCGGCTCTCACCTCTAGGGTAAATTGGTCTGGTTCTGGTGTGTATAATACACTCCCCTGGGGCTTATTACACCCCTGGGGTAGCTGGTGAGGCGTAGGGCCCGGGGGGTGAGGTGGGGGTCCTCCAGTGTGTATGTGGAGAGATATGGTCTGCAACCACGATTTCGACACACCCTTGGAACTACACGAAACTGGTGTGGGAGGGTAGACTTGTGGCAGGTGTGTGTGTGTGGGGGGGGAGGAAGGGTAGACTTGTGGCAGGTGTGTGGGGGGGGGGGGAAGGGTAGACTTGTGGCAGGTGTGTGTGTGTGGGGGGTGGGTAGACTTGTGGCAGGTGTGTGTGTGTGGGGGGGGGGAAGGGTAGACTTGTGGCAGGTGTGTGTGGGGGGGGGGAAGGGTAGACTTGTGGCAGGTGTGTGTGTGTGGGGGGTGGGTAGACTTGTGGCAGGTGTGTGTGTGTGAGGGAGGGTAGACTTGTGGCAGGTGTGTGTGTGTGGGGGGGGGGAGGGTAGACTTGTGGCAGGTGTGTGTGTGTGGGGGGTGGGTAGACTTGTGGCAGGTGTATGTGTGTGAGGGAGGGTAGACTTCTGGCAGGTGTGTGTGTGGGGGAGGGTAGACTTGTGACAGGTTTGGTACATTGCACATACCTTTCCAATGAGCCATAAGTTTGAGTTGGCCATCAATAAAGGGCTCTTTCATTACCTGTGGTGTGGGAGGTATCACCCGATACGTAGGTCTACGCTTTATTTGCCAAAATCGCGAGGCGGGACTGACTTGTTCGATGCCTGTCATAAGGCTTTGGCGATATTTTTTTGTCACGTTTCGGAAAGGGCTTTTGGAGGGGGACAGTGTTTTCTCTTTAGGATTATATTATTGTACAATGAGTGTTAGTTCTTTTTTGAGGTTACCCTTGTGTAGTGAGATTGCGTTTCTATTGCCACCATTTTATACTTGTGCTATTCATGTCCTTCAGAGGCTTTGTCGTGTGGAGGGGTTCTTGCTTTTTTCGTTTCGAAAGGTGTACGAGGAGTTGTCCTTTCGTCGCCTCTGCAGTGGAGGGAACGTTCCCTCTTTTTGATTGGTTGGAGGTGTGGCGAACGGTCTATTTGAAATTTCTAGCTCCATTACAGAGAGAATTCCTGTACCGGTATTTAGAAGTCGTTGGCAACTAACGAGCAGTTTCTGATGTTGGGGATTAAGGATACAATAATGACAAGTGTGACCTTTGTGGAGGGGTGGAGAACGCATATCATGTGTTTTAGTTTTGTCGAGGTTGGGGGATTGGTTGACTGGAACGATTATGCATTTCTGCAGGTCAGGGTTTCGTATTTATCCTTTACGTTTGTTGATGTTTTATATTCAGGTCCTTATTAGAAGGTCTGCAATACTGTACTTTTGGTTTTATCGGATTATCTTTATTGTTTTTCACACACACACACACACACACACACACACACACACACACACACACACACACACACACACACACACACACACACACACACACACACACACACACACACACACACACACACACACACACACACACACACACACACACACACACACACACACACACACACACACACACACACACACACACACACACACACACACACACACACACACACACACACACACACACACACACACACACACACACACACACACACACACACACACACACACACACACACACACACACACACACACACACACACACACACACACACACACACACACACACACACACACACACACACACACACACACACACACACACACACACACACACACACACACACACACACACACACACACACACACACACACACACACACACACACACACACACACACACACACACACACACACACACACACACACACACACACACACACACACACACACACACACACACACACACACACACACACACACACACACACACACACACACACACACACACACACACACACACACACACACACACACACACACACACACACACACACACACACACACACACACACACACACACACACACACACACACACACACACACACACACACACACACACACACACACACACACACACACACACACACACACACACACACACACACACACACACACACACACACACACACACACACACACACACACACACACACACACACACACACACACACACACACACACACACACACACACACACACACACACACACACACACACACACACACACACACACACACACACACACACACACACACACACACACACACACACACACACACACACACACACACACACACACACACACACACACACACACACACACACACACACACACACACACACACACACACACACACACACACACACACACACACACACACACACACACACACACACACACACACACACACACACACACACACACACACACACACACACACACACACACACACACACACACACACACACACACACACACACACACACACACACACACACACACACACACACACGAGATATCTCAGCAACCAAGATAAAACAAACATTAGGCTAGAAGTGAGGAAAGAATTGGCATCTAACCCGAAGTTGGTGCAAAACACAGTTGATCGGAGTAAGTCCCTGATCATTTTTGGCTGCAAAGAAAAGGCGATAACATCTAGGTCGGAAAGAGCTGTAGAAGAAGCTAAAGTAGTAGATAAAATTGTTGGCCTCGTGGAAGGTCTTACAAACAGAGAGAATGTGTGCGACTACAGGAGAATAGGCAGGTACGTAAAAGGGAAAGATCGACCTTTGAGGATCACCCTAAACGGTGCCAAACAGATGGAAGAAGTACTAAGGAATGCTAGAAAATTGCAAAGGGATGAGGATGGGAAAGGGTGGTCGTTAAGACGAGATCTTTCAAAAGAAGATAGAGAGAAGCTGAAACTGAACCTCGCCGAGGCAAAACATTTAAATGAGAGCAGGAATGAAGAAGAAATAAATTCTTTTTTCTACAAAGTGATAGGGGTAGGCAAACCAGTAAAGTGGTACATAAAGGCAAACCAACAAAATCAATAGAGAGAGGGGGAGTGAAGAATAAGGAGAGGGGGAACAAGTTCCTGAAGATTGCATACACCAACATAGATGGAGTGAGATCGAAGATACTGGAGTTAAGTGAAGTAATACAGCTGCAGACACCAGACATTGTTGCACTCACGGAGACAAAACTTGAAGATGTAATTTTAAATGAGGTCATATTCCCAAGGGGCTACTCAATTTGGAGACGGGACAGAAAAATTAGGAAAGGCGGTGGCGTTGCTGTGCTGGTAAAAGAACACCTAAAGGTGAAGGAAATAATGACTGCCAATCCACAAGAAGTTGACATAATAGCACTAGAGATCTGCTATGAGGATGATAAACTAATGATGATAAATGCATATAGTCCACCGCCAAGCAGCACATGGTCAAAGGAGGAGCTAGATAGTAAACGTGAAGGTCTTATAACAATAATGAGAGAGATTATAGCGAGAGCGGATAACGATAGATCACGACTGTTGATAGTCGGTGACTTCAACTTGAAATCCATAGACTGGGAAGCATATGAAGCTAAAACAGAAGATTTTTGGACCTGTAAATTTGTAGACCTCATCCTGGAAACATTCTTGTATCAACATGTTAAACAAGCTACGAGGATGAGGGAAGGGGACGTTCCCTCCATGCTAGATTTGATATTTACCAGGAAGGAGGAAGAGATATTTGACATTCAGTACCTTCCTCCCTTGGGTAAAAGTGACCATGTCTTTTTGGGAATAAAGTATGCAATGCGTTATAAGCTGGAAGAAAATAAGGAGGTTGAAGCAGTTGAAAAACCAGACTTCAGGAGAGGACATTATGGTGACCTTAGAAATTTTTTTAGTGAGTATAATTGGACAGACTTGATGCTAGGCAAGGAAGTGAATGAGATGTATGGCAAGTTTTGTGAAATATATGATAAAGGCACAAAAAAATTTATACCAAAACAGAGATGCAGAACTAGGAAACAGGATTGGTTCAATAGAAATTGCGAGAGGGCTAGAGACCGAAAGACACAAAAATGGAATCAATACAGGAAGAGGCCGAACCCCCAAACATACCAGCGATACAAAGATGCGAGAAACAACTACACGGCAGTGAGGAGAGAGGCAGAAAGAAATTTTGAAAAAGGGATTGCGGACAAATGTAAAACAGAACCAGGTCTATTCTATAAATTCATAAACAACAAATTGCAGGTAAAGGATAATATTCAGAGGTTGAAAATGGGAAATAGATTCACGGAAGATGAAAAGGAAATGTGTGAAACACTAAACGAAAAGTTTCAAAGTGTGTTTGTACAAAATGAAATCTTTAGGGAACCAGATACAATAAGAATTCCAGAGAACAACATAGAACACATAGAGGTGTCTAGAGACGAAGTGGAAAAAATGCTCAAGGAGCTCGGTAAGAACAAAGCAGCTGGCCCAGATGGCGTTTCACCATGGGTTCTGAGAGAATGTGCATCTGAGCTCAGCATTCCACTTCACCTGATCTTTCAGGCATCCCTGTGTACAGGAATCGTAGCAGACGGGTGGAAACAGGCTAACATAGTTCCAATCTACAAAAGTGGCAGCAGGGAAGACCCCCTCAATTATAGACCTGTATCATTGACAAGTGTAATAGTGAAAGTATTGGAAAAACTAATCAAAACTAAATGGGTAGAACACCTAGAGAGAAATGATATAATATCAGACAGACAGTATGGTTTTCGATCTGGAAGATCCTGTGTATCGAATTTACTCAGTTTCTATGATCGAGCCACAGAGATATTACAGGAAAGAGATGGTTGGGTTGACTGCATCTATCTGGACCTAAAAAAGGCTTTCGACAGAGTTCCACATAAGAGGTTGTTCTGGAAACTGGAAAATATTGGAGGGGTGACAGGTAAGCTTCTATCATGGATGAAAAATTTTCTGACTGATAGAAAAATGAGGGCAGTAATCAGAGGCAATGTATCAGAATGGAGAAATGTCACAAGTGGAGTACCACAGGGTTCAGTTCTTGCACCAGTGATGTTTATTGTGTACATAAATGATCTACCAGTTGGTATACAGAATTATATGAACATGTTTGCTGATGATGCTAAGATAATAGGAAGGATAAGAAATTTAGATGACTGTCATGCCCTTCAAGAAGACCTGGACAAAATAAGTATATGGAGCACCACTTGGCAAATGGAATTTAATGTTAATAAATGTCATGTTATGGAATGTGGAATAGGAGAACATAGACCCCACACAACCTATATATTATGTGAGAAATCTTTAAAGAATTCTGATAAAGAAAGAGATCTAGGAGTGGTTCTAGATAGAAAACTATCACCTGAGGACCACATAAAGAATATTGTGCAAGGAGCCTATGCTATGCTTTCTAACTTCAGAATTGCATTTAAATACATGGATGGCGATATACTAAAGAAATTGTTCATGACTTTTGTTAGGCCAAAGCTAGAATATGCAGCTGTTGTGTGGTGCCCATATCTTAAGAAGCACATCAACAAACTGGAAAAGGTGCAAAGACATGCTACTAAGTGGCTCCCAGAACTGAAGGGCAAGAGCTACGAGGAGAGGTTAGAAGCATTAAATATGCCAAAACTAGAAGACAGAAGAAAAAGAGGTGATATGATCACTACATACAAAATAGTTACAGGAATTGATAAAATCGACAGGGAAGACTTCCTGAGACCTGGAATTTCAAGAACAAGAGGTCATAGATTTAAACTAGCTAAACACAGATGCCGAAGAAATATAAGAAAATTCACCTTCGCAAATAGAGTGGTAGACGGTTGGAACAAGTTAAGTGAGAAGGTGGTGGAGGCCAAGACCGTCAGTAGTTTCAAAGCGTTATATGACAAAGAGTGCTGGGAAGACGGGACACCACGAGCGTAGCTCTCATCCTATAACTACACTTAGGTAATTACACTTAGGTAATTACACTTATATGACAAAGTTATATCGTTATATGACAAAGAGTGCTGGGAAGACGGTACACCACGAGCATAGCTCTCATCCTGTAACTACACTTAGGTAATTACACGTAGGTAATTACACACAAACATACACCCAGGAAGCACCCCGTAGCAGCTGTCTAACTACCTGGTACGGTACCTATTTGCTGCGTACCAGGGACATCAGGGTGAAGGAAACTGTCTATTTGTTTTTCTGCCGGCTGCCGGAATCAAACCCCGGTCCCTAGATCCACGAGTCTAGAGCGCTGTCTACTCAGCCAGCCAGCCAATGGGTTGGGAGGCTGGAGGGGTATACTGAGGATAGAACGCTGGGATTTTTGGAGGGTCGTTTACGTTACTTGAGTTGGGAATTATGTTGGATGTTAGGGGAGGGTTTGGGGGATCATTTTACTGATTAGTGTGTGCATTGGGGATAGTGCATGTTGGGTATTTTGGGCATTGCAGCATAGCTTTGTCCTTAAATCATTTGCTATTTTTTCTGATTTACAGGATTTTGATGAGTCGTTTGTTGTTTCTTGATGTGTATGGGCCGTTGTGATTTTGTTGGGGTTGTGTTCTACTAGTTGTGTGTTTGGTACTGTTGATGTATGTTTGTACTATACTGTTCAGGTGGAGTCTTGTTGTGGGTTGTGCTTCAGGTTCCGTTTTAGTTTGTCGAAGGTTGTCAGTTGTTGTGTATAGCTATGGGAGTTCTTTCCTCTTGCAGGCGATGAGGCACAATAACGTGGCTAAAGTATGTTGACCAGACCACACACTAGAAGGTGAAGGGACGACGACATTTCGGTCCGTCCTGGACCATTCTCAAGTCGCACTCTTGTGTGTGCAGAGAATGCACACGACTTGACTGGTTTTGTGTGACCTTCTGTTCCTCCTGTTTTTTAGGGTTGTGTGCCATTCATGTGTTTGTAACTGTAGTGCAGTGATGGGTGGTACTGTGCCTGGGAACAATACGGATGCGGATGGTTCTGATTGTGGTATGTTTGACAACTTCCTTACACATCTTTTTCGGAATGTGGTGGTTCCCTGTTGGTTCCCGGGTGCTGGGTGTTTACTGGTAATCAATGTATAAGGTGTAGGCGATGAGTCACAATAACGTGGCTGAAGTATATTGACCAGACCACACAGTAGAAGTTGAAGGGATGACGACGTTTCGGTCCGTCCTGGACCATTCTCAAGTCGATTGAGAATGGTCCAGGATGGACCAAAACGTCGTCGTCCCTTCAACTTCTAGTGTGTGGTCTGGTCAATATAAGGTGTAATTTATGGGGGTTCTGTGAGCTCCGAAGGCTTTGTTCCCGGTGGAGGAAAGTTTAGGTTGTATGGTCCCTGGGGTTTATCTGTTTTTTCCGGGTTCGGAGTGTAATGACCAGGTGTTTCATGTAAGATTATGGGGCTCCCTTTATGCCGCCTTACCAATGTAAAATGTAATCATTGAAAATAACAATTTGTGTTTGTAATGTATATTATAATGAGTCACGGTGGATACCTGTGTGCATGGGTGTACATGTAAGATTGGGTATGTACAATCCCTTGGGAGGGTTTCAGGTTCAGGGATTGTGTGTGGTTGTTTCCATTGGTGTTTAGTTGTGTACCTGGCTGTTGTGTGTTGAATCTACCATGGGCCTGTTTGGAATTGGTCTCATATGCGGCACATTATAACAATAAATTGGAGTGCCTGTATTATACTGTTAAGGGATTTGTGGGTGTGTACATAGGGGACCATACGTGAGTGTGTGGTTCTGCCACTTGTGTCATTGTGTATTGTTTCCATTTTAATGTGTTGTGTGAATTATCATTTGTGGATTTATATTAGTTATTCTGTAAATGTTAATTGTCCCAGGTTCTGGGGATTTGTGGCATGTATCTGGTAAGGGTGTGGTGTATATTTATTTTTGTACTTGCTTTGTAAATAAAAGAAAAATATTAGCTGCTTCTTATGGACCAATAGGAGCTGCCTCTTATGGGCCAATAGGAACTGCCTCTTATGGGCCAATAGGAGCTGCCTCTTATGGGCCAATAGGAGCTGCCTCTTATGGGCCAATAGGAGCTGCCTCTTATGAGCCAATGGAAGCTGCCTCTCATGGGTCAATAGTTTCCTTTATTCTTATCTTTGTGTGCTCTAGTATAACAAAGATGCCATTCTAATATATTTCTGACATTCAAGTTGGCATGACAGGGCTGCAGTAATGTTGAAGACTGTATGATTGTGGTGGAAGTGTGTGTGTGTGCCTCTGTGGAGGCTATTCACTATGAATTCTAAATTGATTGTTTTCCCCTTGCAGATCTTCCGAGTGACAAAAATGGCAGACCTTAAAAGCTTACAAGTTTTCATCTTAATTTTGTGTTTAAGTGAGCTTATGATAATTGGCTTGCTCATATTTAGCCATGGTTTTCTTCTGACTAGACAAGTTATTCTTGCGAATTCTACCTGTGAGGATTTTAAAGAGGAAGCAGCACCAACTGAAACTAAAGACGATAAAGTGGCAAAAAGTATCAAGGGAGAAAAAGAGGAATGTAAGATGCCTGCCACATTCAAAAGAGCCATTGTACTTTTAATAGATGCACTGAGATATGATTTTGCGGCCTACAATCACACTCTAAAGGATGAGGATGCCTTACCTTATCAAAACCAAATGCCAGTATTCAGAAATCTTCTCCACTCTAAACCAGAGCAAGCCCATCTTGCCCCGTTCATTGCTGATGCTCCGACAACCACCATGCAGCGACTCAAGGGCCTCACTACCGGCAGCCTACCTACCTTCATTGACGCCAGTCACAATTTTGCAAGGTATTTATTTGAACAAATTAATGTAAGATTTTTGTTTATACTTGGTCTTATTTTTTATATTACTGTATGTTTAAATCCTCATATCTAATTTTATATGCTACTTAGTTAATATCAACATTTATAAACCATCTTTGCTTAACCCTTGCACTGCTCACCTATTTTCGGCAAAAACGTCTTGGTACAATTGTCAAGGACATATTTTTGTTATTTTTACAAATGTTCAGGTAAATTTAATGTCAAAATGTTTCCAAAGTCAACTATTTCCATTTCAAAACACAAATAGTAATGAAAACATTAAAAAACATTAAAATATAGCCAAATTAAAAAACAAAAAGCACAACTCTCTGAGCGCCTAAAGGCGCTTTGCGCAGTGCAGTGGTTAAAGGTTCTCTTCAATTTACAAATTCTAAATGACAATTAATCAAGATTTATATTTGCACACACCTGCAAATTAGAAAAAAATGCCATCAGTTCCTCTTAACTTCCTACAAAACACTCACATTGCTCTCATGTGTCCACCCAATCACAGTTGTGTCTATCATTAAACTATGGTAATTATTTTGAGATATGCCCATTGTAGCAGTAGAACTGTTAATATAGAAGGCAATAGAGCTAACATTAAAAGTTGTCATTTCATTAGAAGGGAGGATATGCCCTTTGTAAAAATAAAGAGTGAGTTGGTAGGGACCTGACTGGCAAGGTTAGGGTCATCCCCCCTCCCCCCGAAGGATTAATGCTCATGTGTAGAAAACAGTAGTGCCACAGGCATCCTGTGTCGAGTCATCAAACTAGGAGAATAATTTATGTATTAAAGAATTAGTAGGAATAATCAATTGTGGTTAAGTACTTAGGTTAAAATTAACGTCAATTAGAATGAAGAATAAGTCTCGTATGTTATCAAAGAAGCATTTGACTTCAGTAAGAATATGAATATATGCAAGAAGAAGTATCTCGTTACTTGGAAAATTTGTACCTACCAGCTTGCTTGTTAATTCCTGTAAATTAGTGTAATGCAAGTGCTATTGAATATTGTAATTAGTCTGGCTCGAGCATCTAGATAATTCCCAACTGTTTTGGAATAATAAGTCACCTTCAGTGACGAGTACAGGATTTTAGCTAGTACTGTAATCTTCTTCAATGATTAATTTGGCAACTTAGCCTAGGTCAGTCTTAACTTGAGAGACCAGGCTAAGGTCAGTGGGGGTTGAGACATCCTGGGGAAGGTCAACATCTCCTCTCCAGAGGCATGGCTGAACAACTGGCCTAGCTGTGGTATTTAAGGTAATTGTTCTGTCTGATTTAAGTGCAGTTGTAGACTCCACATTATTTTTGTAGTCATTTGCCTCAGTTAGGAAAATATTCAGTTTAGGAAGTGTTCAGATAGGGTGTATTAATTTTTATTTTCATTGATAATCTTTGTTTAAAAATCTTTTATAGAATTTATGGTGTTTAGTAGAATTTCCCCCCAACAGTTATTTTACATTGTTTTTGGGCTCAAGCCACATGCTGGAGACTAGGCTCCCTCTGCAAGTCTGCAAGCAGTTTTTTAATACCTCAGATAATCCCTTTGTACTTTGATTTAATTCCACACTTAACGTAAATCTTATCCCTCCTTTTCTGATAACTTTCCATCCACTTTTGGGGTTTATGCCTAATTGACGGTATCCTGCTTCACCGTCAATTGGGGGAATTACTCGGTGGGGTAGAAGGTAGCAGGTGGTGGGAGCATCTCAGAGGTTTGCGGTGTAGCATAGTAGGGTACGGAGTCCTCGGGTCGTGATATCTAAATGATCGAGCATTTTTAGATCTCGAGGAGTGGTACTGAAGGTTACACAGCAGAACTCTGGTCTGTAGATTTACTTAATAACGACCAGCATTTAACCAGTAAGTGAGGTTAAAGGCTGGGCCCCGTTACACCATAAATAACATCTTTCATTTCTTATAACAGTGAGGAAATATCAGAAGACAACATAGTAGACCAGCTGGTGAGCCATGGGAAGCGTTTAACTATTCTTGGAGATGACACGTGGGAAGGGTTATTCCCAGGCAGGTGAGGCAAGTGTTAAAGTTGCGGGTTACTTCTGCAGTATTTGGTACTGTTGTGGGGAATTTGGAGTGCAGTGAACAAACATACTGTACACAGATATTTGCAAGAGAAGTCTTTCTTCAGCCATTTTTGCTGTGGTTTTAATGTCTTAACAATGTTTCCAAATCATTTTAAATTATTGATAATAAATATTTAATTCTTTGTTTCTCTTGCTACATAAGATAGCAGCATGTGCCAGATGCTATATGATATCAAAGGTTCATGCATTGGTCCTTGTATAGTTCATAAACTACTTCTTACAATAGTGTTCTGACCTTTCAACTCGGCTTGGCACTCATGACGTTTTCCTCGCATGATGCTGCACGAGTTGCACCTTCAGTGTGTCAAAGACCTGACTGTCTTTGACAATTGTTGGATTAGGATGCCTAGTCAGTTTTATCTTCTAGTGAGCAATCTTTTTACCAGCTAGCTTTTAATGTTATGGCTGGTGTTGTATCCACTCCAAGCCCTTGTGCTTTTAAATTTCTGCAACTGCCACTCTTAAACTGTAGTGTTCTTCTTGTCTCTTCTATATTCTCTGAAATTTCATTGCCTATATTTTTGGGATTAAACTACAGTAACTGTTTGTCCACTAATCTTTTGGTGGACAATGCAGTTATTTGCAGCTATTGGTAGTGCAGGTTTTTGGTGCAGCCCTAGACAGGCTACAATTCCTGCAGCCTGTCTAGGCCCTCCTGTAGCAGTCCTCTTTAGTCCTTACAATCCTCATCAGTTAGCATTATCTACAAATAATTTATTGTGTTTGATTATGCCTTTTCCAGGAGGTCATTTAAATAAATCAGAAACAGTAGTCATTCAAGTACTGAACCATACAGGATCATGCTTGCCACTTCCCTTCATCCTGACACCACTTCCCATTATAACCCTCTTGTTTCATGCTTGCCAGATACTCTCTGATCTAATATCTTACCTGTTACCCCTTTTTGCGTTTACACAGCAAATGTCTTTACCGATACCCCTGCTTGCTTTTCCAACAGTTGAATCAACCTTTAGTTGGGGGCAGATTAAAAGACTTTTGACAATATTACATGATGTACCTTGGCTACCTTGAGGTGCTTCCGGGGCTCAGTGTCCCCGCGGCCCGGTCGTCGACCAGGCCTCCTGGTTGCTGGACTGATCAACCAGGCTGTTAGACGTGGCTGCTCGCAGCCTGACGTATGAGTCACAGCCTGGTTGATCAGGTTACAAATCAGTGTAAGCCATTCATCTTTCTCTTTCCTACTGCTGACCTAGCTGTAGAACTGAAACTCAAAGATTGTGTTCATCAGGCATGCAGATTTCATTCCACAAAATGCTGCTTCAGTTGCAAAGTGTTTTCCCTTCTAGATGTTTCACTATCTTATTTCTGATTATTTTTCCCCATATTTGACATGGATACATATCAGTTTATAGTCTAAGGCATGTCAAGTTTGTAGTTCAAGGCCTCATCTGTCTCCTTTCTTGAATGAGGACTCCATGTGGGTTGTATAGTATCTCTACTGCCTTTTTTAATATCCAAAGCAAAATCTGGTGTGGATCTACTCCTTTGTTTACATCTAACTCTTCCAAGTGTGAAAGTTGGATGTGTTGTCACCTGGTGGTGGAAGCAAATGTAAGTTAAGGTTGGGTAATTGGTAGTTAACCAGAGCCCACTATTGGCGCTCACTTAGATAATGTCATTAGGAGCTCTTTAGGGATTTGAGTATATGGGTCACAGAAGTTACAAGGCTATTCTTGGCTGGATTTAAGTTTATTTCTCTAAGGACTCCTTGGTTCCTATTTGGAAGGCTGGAAAGTTAACTGTGATGCTGTTGCAGTAAGGTAAACCCTGTCTTGACTGTGCATTGTTCTTAATGGATATTATACCTTGGGAAGGGACAGATGCATACAGTACAGTATTCACAAGTATATAATAACCAACCCTGGTGTTGACCTCAACTCCAAATTTATCTCTGCACTTTAAATTTACTCCATAGTGCAGTATATATATCAGAGAGTCACTACACCACTCTCTCAGTATTACCTCGGTAATACTGTATCTCAGTACCACTTCAGTATCTCAAATTGGTTGTCTCCCAAGATATGGAAGGTTTCACAGACCATATCTCATGGCAGCCCTATCCTGGCATTACATTAAGGTATCCATCAATGTTAGTCCCCGTGGTGTTGTGGTAAGACACTCGCCTGGGGTTTCGCGAGCGCTTTGTATTGGATTCGTCAGTCCTTAACCGTAGCCTCTGTTTACCCAACAGTAAAATGGGTACCTGGTTGTTAAATGATTTGGTGGGATCGTATTCCGGGAACATAGGATCAAGGACTTGCCCGAAATACTGTGTGTGCTAGTGGCTGTTCATGAATGTAAGGACTCCTGTTAGTGCACCTTTTTTTCCCACTTTTGAATACTGTACTCCACTCTTGTTAATAAGCGTCTTGCATTTTCTTTGCCTTACCAGATTGTGTTAACGTGCTATTTAAAAAATTGATTTTGTGTGTGTGTGTGTGATCTTTCCATGTAATTAGATAATTTATTGGTACAATATATTTTTCTTATAAGGAAAAGTAGAAGAGAAATTTTAAATTGCTAGAAAAATAATTTCACAGCATTAATTTACTGGTATTTTAAAATCTAAGTGATATTTACACAAACGTGTCCTCCTGCAGGTTCAAGCGCTCATTTCTGTACCCTTCTTTCAATGTAATGGATCTTCACACTGTTGATAATGGTGTACTGAGTCATCTGGAGCAAGAAATGGCAAGAAATGATTGGGATGTTCTCATTGGTCACTTTCTTGGAGTTGATCATTGTGGCCATCGTTATGGTCCAAATCATCCAGAAATGGCAGCCAAACTGAAGCAGATGAATGATATAATAAAGTTTGTATCTTTGATTATTTTCTAAAGTTTATTTTTCTAAAGAAGGCGACTGAATCCTTCCTCAGACAACTGTATTCTTCTGATGATCTATGACGATCTACTTCGTCGATCTCCTTAGACTCTTGTGTTGATTCTAAGTTTATCTCTTTCAATGGAGAAATATTTACTATCTCAAAGTACATATAATTAAATTACATGTAGATCTGAAAACATCTGAAGGTACATGAGCATACTGTATTTCATTTTTTTTTGCTGTGCTTCCTCAAGCAATAAATATTTTTTATTAAACAATATCTCCTACTGTTCCTTTTTGTGATATTTTATAAAAAATAAAAGCAATCGTAAGATGATTACTTCAGTTCTGTGAACCATGCGTTCATTTGATTTTCTAGCTCATCTTATCCATCAGAAATAGTACTATATAGCACACATGAATAATTATTGATCCCACTAGGCTGCCAAGTCTGATTATATTCACCAGATTCACTTAATTGTTTCGATGCAATGAGTTTTGTCCCATAGAATTTGAGCTGTCTGAACCCCCTTTCCCACACTTAGAAGATTATTATGCATGTGTTTTTTTATTGTGAAGAGGAAGAGCTATAAACAAGTGTCAATAAATAAGAAAATAATGTTTACCTACCTCCATGTAGGCCTGGAGGGATGAGCAGGCAGAGTAGGAGGGTGGGGAGGGTCTGTCATAGCCTCTTGCACATACTAGTAGTTGCTGAGTTGGAGAATATTAAAGGGGCAAGGGGATATTACTAATGTTTATTTATTCATTACAGTCACTAACATCTGAATTTTCAATACTGTATTCTGTACATAATAATACAGATACTGTACATAGGTAGATATAATAATAATAATTAGAAAAATTTCACAACCTGACAACTTTGCATGCATAATCTTAGGTTGTTGCCATCAGAAATTTATTAGCTTTATGTAACTTTTCACTTCCAGTCAACAGTTCTAATGATATACAGTATGTTCCTTATTTAACAAAAACTATCACTTAACATTATTGGTCACCGGGCAGGCGCGCGGTCAACTTAGGGGTCATGCACCCAATGTGTGGGTAAGCGCGCGGTGACACCTAAATGTGTATCAAACTGACACCTCGTTCAGTTTGATAACATCAATTTTCATGTTACGTCTTTCATTTTGGTATCAAATTGTTCGCAATAAAAAGGCGCATATTTTAAAACTAGTCCCATAATAATAGAGCAATAACTGGAATTTTAACAAATATTTTAATTCTGGAAGCTCATCATCACAAAATTATATATATCTTTCCAGTGTTCTGACATAAATTTTTGTGTTACATCTTTCATTTTGGTATCAAATTGTTTGCGACGTAAAGGCGCGCATTTTAAAACTAGTCCCAACATAATAGCACAATAAATAGAATTTTAACAAATATTTTAAAATTTTGACCAAAAACCTATTTATAATCATATAAGTGTTCGGACATCAAGTTTCATGTTACATCTTTCATTTTGGTATCAAATTGTGCGCATTCTAAAGGCGCTTATTTTGATACTATCCCTAGGTCGATTGGATAAAAAATTAATTTTATACAAATATTTTTGTAGTGGACGCAAGTCCGGTCCAAAGTTAGGATTCAAGAGAAAAATTTTGGATGAGAGTCCAGTCCAAAGTTACCGATAGTGTTAAAATACAGATTTGATATATCATACAGTATTTATCATAGACTCCAGGTTCACTATTGGAATGTAATCCAAAAAAGCACGTAAATGCAAGATGATTATGAGCAGTAAAAAAATTATAATGTGGTTCGGTATTTGACCATCACAAATCAGCAACCCGTCCTCTTAAAAATAAGATCGCTTTCTGGGGGGAGCCCCGTCGGCTCCCCAGAGCTATCCAGGCCGAATGGATATGTATAACTTTCTGGCATCAGTCAATGCAAGGAGTTCTTGCCTACCTCGGACCACGAGCCAAAACTTGGCTCCCTCTAGAGAGGCACGAGGAGCAATGACCAATAAAGACCCCCCGTATTGTTGGGAGCATTCTATGTCTGCCATCGACCGGGATAGGCACCCAGAAAGGTAGGCGCCCCAAAACAAACCCCTATTCTGGTAAAACTATTGCGACCAAAGACCGAACAAGTGGACAAAAACTCTCCAAACGAAAATTAGCAAACGAGCATGATGTCATCATGCCAGAATGGGGGTTGTTTGTTTTGGGGCGCCTACCTTTCTGGGTGCCTATCTCGGTTGATGGCAGACATAGAATGCTCCCAACAATACGGGGAGTCTCTTTAGGCCATTGCTCCTCGTGCCTCTCTAGAGGGGGCCAGGTTCTGGCCCGTGGTCCCCGGTAGGCAAGAACTTTATGCATTGACTGATGCCAGAAAGTTATACATATCCATTCAGCCTGGATAGCTCCAGGAAGCCTCCAGGACTCGCCCAGAAAATGGCGTTTCATTACATTCAACGCTGGTGTCTTGCTCGTATGCACGCTATGGTCAGAAATGGATGTAATTTAAAATAAAATTGGCTCACGAAAGTGATATGCAGTACTGTCCTGTTTTCTGTTTGAGTCGTCTGGCTTACTCGGTAAGGCTAGGAAAGGAAAATTTCAGTTAACATTTTTCATAAATTTTGAAACTTTAGGAAAATTTCCTGCCCCCCTAATCTACTAGAGGACCCTTAACTAACTGTTTTGGAAAAAAAAAATCCAAAATTTATTTTCAATTTTGTTAATTTTCAAATTACGTCCATTTTCGGCCATACAGGCAAACAACCAAATTCAGACGTAATATGTAAGAAAATAGGTTGAAATCAGAGCATCAGTTCAGCTGAGTGAACCTTATACTTGTATAGTATTTTACTGGTGAACCATCCTCGTGTGTTTGGATTTTGTGGTACTGTAAAATCATAATCCCACAGGTGCAGACTCGTGTAGTGCAAGGGCCAAATGAATATTGTATGATGCCAGTAGATTTTATATAATATGTAAACAAAAATATACATACCTGTTCTTTTTTTGTTTTATACAATATGATTTGTTTGTTTTGAGCACAAGCAGTAAAGATTTTTTTTCTAATTTCCAGGAAAGTGGCTGATGGTACTCAAAATGACACACTTCTCATTATTTTTGGTGATCATGGAATGACCAAAACAGGAGACCATGGCGGAGACTCTCACGATGAAACTGAGGCTGCGCTGTTCTTATATAGTCCAGCACTTAGCATAGTGTCCCCTGAGTCTGAGCATGGGCGTGCATTGCCAATTGCTCAAGTGGACCTGGTTCCCTCACTTGCTCTGGCACTTGGGGTGCCAATACCTTATTCTAATTTGGGTAAAGTTATGGAGAATATTTTGGTTACTCAAGGACAAAGTAATGAAGAAGCTGAACAGCGGCAGGTGGTTGCTTTGGCACAGAATGTTAAGCAAGTTAGCAGATATTTGAAAGATTATAAGGCTTTAGGAAATGTATTCCCACATGACCTGTGGCAGAGAATAGAATTGCTTCAGAACAAAATGTTGCTTGGATTTGAAAACCTCTCACTAAGAGAACAGAAGAGTGTTTACAGCCAGTATCTGACCCTTGCCAAAATGATGTGTGAGGAAGTGTGGGCAAAGTTCAGTGTATCAGAAATATGCAGTGGCCTTATTCTTATGTTAAATAGTTTAGTACTGGCATCAGTTGTGTCCCACTGTAAGTTTATCCTCAAGAACAAGATTCCTGTTGTGAAGAGGGTTTTGTTTCTCACCGTTTTAGTTAACGGTCTTTTTGTTCTCATTCCTTATTCCAATATTTCGGTACTTGGCTGCGCTGCCAGTGTACTGATAACATTGTGGATGTATTTTCATAGAGAAGTTTTGAGCACAGCTCATCTTAAGTTTAGCACAAGTGACATATGTTCACTCTTGTTGGTGCTTTTCTTATGTCTTGGAAGTTTCTCCAATAGTTATGTTGTTGTGGAAAATTATGTAGTAGCATTTATTCTGCTTTCTTGTTTAATAATTCAACTTATTATGCCACTTTTCATAAAGAATAAGAAAAGAGGCTTCAATGTATTTTCAGGGAAGAATTTCAAATTGGTACTGAATTCTTATTCTGTTTTGTGTGTCTTCATCTTGTCAGTAGTATTTTTCTCTGTGCGTTTAAGCGCATGGTTCTGGAAGTGTCGAGAGGAGCAGACGTGGTGCACTCCAAGCCAGGTACACATAACAATGACAGGGCTGCCACAAGAGTCACGTAACTGGCGATATTTTACCAGCCTGTTTGCCTTAACTTTACTTGTGTGGTTACCTCGGCGTTGGCTCTTGATGTGTGGTAACATGAATGGCTCTAGGGTAGGAATCATATTGTACAATTCTATTCCAGTTGTTTGTGGGGTGCTTATAGCAGCTCACTGGGCTCTACAAGCAGCACCCACTCTGCAGAACTCGAATCTCAATAAATATGTAGTATTTCCTTCACGTATAACATACGCCCTTACTCTGATGTATGTGGCAGCGTTATATATTGTACCTTTATTCATTTATGAAGTGCCACCCTCAAAAAATAAAACAAGTATTCAGTCAGTGATGGACAACCCAAGTGCTTTAATACCACAGCTTTGTAAAACTTTAGTGGCAAAGTACAATATGGGTAATAAGAAAAGTTGTAATATTCCCATAGTGTATGGGTTAGCCACAGCTGTGTCTGCCCCACTAGTGGCAGTGTTGACGGTGGTATGGGTGGTGTTAGCGATGGTGGCTGGCGACGGCCTCACTCCTGCCATGGTTCTCCTGTTTGTCTCTGCCATAGCGTGTCTTCTCATCCAAGCTCTTACCTTATGGCAGACTGCAGACAAATTAAGTAAGTTGTAAACATTGTCATCAATTATATATGTATTGCCTTTTAATATTTGTTTAATTAAGCAGCTTTGCATGCTTGATTTAATAGTTCTGTTATTGTTGTTCAGCCTTTTAGCATGAAAATCTAATTTGTATATATCCATACACAGAAAAATCACAATAACATTATATATCAATAAACAAAATCACAATGAAATTCACAGTTGACTAGAGCATGTCTGGGAACATCCAACACATAGGTTCGAATCCTCATCAAGGTCCTTGTGAATTTGTTCATTGTATATATCCGATACTAATAATGGATAAATGTGTATGTGGTATTACTAAGTAATAATAACAAATGGATAATGATAATACAATGTACTAGGTGTGTAATATTCATCCATCCATCTATATACTGTATATCAGTATCCATCTATCCATCCATCTCCTCATCTGTCTATACCTCTATCCATTCATCAATCGAACAACTATTTATCTCTGTTATCTGTCTCTTTCTCTGTCGATCTGTCAAATGTGTAAGTGGTGTCCAGTGAAAGGAACTCAGTCTTGTGAAATACTAAAACAAGAATGGCTACCCCTTACTCTGATACGGCTGTGGCTTGAGAAACCTATGAAGCTGTGGAAGAATCATCTGTTTTATACGAGTACGGTTAAATTATTTACAATATGAAATTTGTTAATTTTCCCCCGAGATAAGTAAATAATGGTGCGTGTTACTATAAGAAAGAGTTGTTTTAAAAAGTTAGTTAAGAACATACTTAGCTATGTAGCTGGCAGACAGTAATAAAAATCATCGTTGGGGTCGGAATGTGACCCTGGCACGCTGTTCCCTTTTGAATTCTGGCGATCTCGACCAGCCTATGTTCATCCTATACCCTAGACCATTCCCTCTGCCAATTTGGGTGAGGCTAGTCCCAACCATGTGGCCATCAACTTTGAACACAGACAGACATTCTCACTCTTATAGTGTGTGTAATAATAGGTGCTATATCACTTGCATCCGACCTTTGTGTTAGGTCCTTATTGTGCCTAGCTTCATCAATATTATGACCCTTATATTCTCTAAGCAATAAGGTCTGAATTTCACCGACAGAGAACGATCTTTCAACACCGCGTCGGACAGGTGTTTGGGAGCCAGAGGCGCGTGCATCATCCATGGTTGCTCACTCAGGACTAACCCAGTCAGCAGCCCTAGGGCATTCTGGGAATTTTTTCCAAGATTGCTGCCTCTCACTGGAGGTCCCAAGAGTCCATTTCATACAAAACCTACCGTGAGCGCGTTTCAACCATGTATGAAAAAATAAAAATACTTTTGTCGGTTGGCGCAGTAATCAGCGAACGGCATTTGTCGTTTGGGGCAGTGCATTGGTTAAGGACCTGCCGAAACACTATGCTTTCTAGTGGCTTTACAAGAATGTAAGAACTCTTGTAAGTATATATAAATTAAAAAAAATAACTTAAGTGTTGTTACAGGATGAGAGCTACACTTGTTGTCCCGTCTTTATCATGTAACGCTTTGAAACTACTGACGGTTTTTGACTCCATCATCTTCTCACTTAACTTGTTCCAACCTTCTAACACTGCAAAATAAAACCTTTCAAATATTTTTTCAGCACCTTTGTTTCCTTAGCTTGAGTCTGTGACCTCATTTTGGTGAGGCTGTAGGTTGCATGAATTCTTCTTTATCAATTTTGTCGATTCCCGTTACCATTTTGTATGTAGTGATCATATTGCCTCTTTTTCTTCCATCTTCTAGTCTTGGTATATTTAATGGCTCCAACCTCTCATTCGTTGCTTTTATCTTTCAGTTCCAGGAGCCATCTAGTTGCATGTCTTTGCATCTTTTCCAGTTTGTTGATGTGCTTCTTAATTAAGATATGGGCACCATACCACTGCTACATATTCCAGCTTTGGTCTCACAAAGGTTGTGAACAATTTCTTTAGTTTTCACTATTTATGTATTTAAAAGTAATTCTGAAATTGGAAAACGTAGCATAGGCTCCTCGCTCAATGTTCTTTATGTGGTTTTATGTTTATCACCAAAAAATCTGAGAACATAAAATTTGTGTGTTCCCTTTTGAACACACACAAATAGCAACACAAGGAAGGTTATCTTGAGATCATTTTGGGGCTTTAGTGTCCCCGTGGCCCGGTCCTCGACCAGGCCTCCACCCCCAGGAAGCAGCCCGTGACAGCTGACTAACACCCAGGTACCTATTTTACTGCTAGGTAACAGGGGCATAGGGTGAAAGAAACTCTGCCCATTGTTTCTCGCCGGCGCCTGGGATTGAATCCAGGACCACAGGATCACAAGTCCAGCGTGCTGTTCGCTCGGCCGACCGGCTCCCTCAAAAGCTGAGTATGCAAAATTCAGGAAAGCTGAATATACAGTACCAGTATAAGTATGAGCCCACTAAGCAAAGAAACAATTGATAACCAAGCTACTTTTGTTTTCTATTTACCATGCTGTCTTACATGTTTTTCCTAGTATGTTAAGTGATTGCCAATGAGCGATGTGTGCATTAGTTATCTTTCTCACTATCATTTGAGGGTGCAGACTATTTGGTTTCCTATCAGGGCACCACTTAGCTAGACTTAGGTGCTATTTTCATCTTGTGTCACGGAGAGTAAGCAAGCATTTATGTATGACTGTTAGTGGTAAATTGCATAATATCATTTTCTAAATAGCTTCTCCACCCATCTCACCTCTGCTCCCTCTTTGCTTTTCTATCCTCCCTCCTTGCATGTTCTTATACGTATAATGGTCCACACTATCTGATCATAAATATAGCAAGAAAATCATTAATACTGTTCTATACAATATTGAACAGTGCTTTGTAATGTCAGATGTAAAACATTATTTGTATAATGAATATGTTTTGTAATTTCAATAACTGAATTACAATCTGGTTGCAGGTGTCATTATGAAGCCTTCATGGTCTTGTACGTGTGTGTGGTTCATCTTGAGTATCCATGGCTTCTACAGCACTGGACATCATCCCACATTCCCGACCTTGCACTGGTCAGCAGCGTTTGTCGGGTTCGCAGGTGAATGGAGGGGTACCAACCTTATACCTGCACTCCTAGTTGGATTAAACACCTTTTCTTCACAAATATTATTTGGCTTTGCTCTACCACTTGTTGTATTGGCGCCACTAGCTCTTGGAGTAATATTTCCAAAGCTGCGAGGAAACAGGTAATTATATCTGTGAATTTTACATTTTATATTGATAAGGTAAGGGTTGTACAGATCTGACTTTTAATCTGACAATGGTTATTGAAAAGAATTCTAGTAAAGCAGAGAAAGTTGTATGATTCCTTGGTGGATTGGGAAAGGGCATGTTGTTGGATTGATCATGGAGGATTTAGAGAGTTTTAAATATAGGGTAGGAGGGAGCATATTAGCAGTAAAATACATCTTTATAAATCAATGACATTTGAAAAGAGTTGGTAAAAACAGGACATGATTTGATTGTTGTGGTGGGCTTAAAACAGGGCGTGTGTGATGTGTCTTCCTGACTCTTCTAGTGTACTGTACATACTGTTAGTTAATGAGGTCGAGTCAAGAACACCATGGAGCAAGAGCAGAAGTGTACTGGACTAGTAGCATCAATTGTTGTTGTTGACATGTTTGTATGCAGGTGATGCAGCATTCTTTGACGAGAATGAGGAGGAAGTGCAGAAGACTGAGTGAGTGAGTTTAGTAATTGAAACTGGGATAAATTGTTGTTGAAATCCAAGCAATGGTCTGTTGGACCAAGTTATCTTAAGTCATATCTGGACTCTAGGCCTGGCTTGGAGAACAGTAGTAGCTCCAGAACCATCTCTAGTACGATCCAGGTATATCTTTGTATGCTGGTGATGCAGTGTTGCTTGATGAGTGTGAGCAGGACTTGCTCAAGAGCTTGCACAAGAGAAGAAAGAAGAAAGTTTAAGGTCATTATAGGAAAAATTATGATGCGTGTTTGAAAGAAGGGATATCTTGGATTTGATAGATTCTTAAAAATTGACAAAATGTAGTCATTTAATCTGTAGGATTAAAATGCTAAAAGAGATATTGAAAGAGGGAATAAGTTTTAAATATTTTAGATTTAAACACATGATGCATAATCTTACTGAAGCGAACATAGGAGTCATAAATATTCATACTCCGCTTAAGTAAAACAGAAATAAGTAACACATAGTGGGCCAGCCAGAAGCTTAGGGCCAATGTAGGAATATCCCTGAAAAAAAATATATTTTCTGAGGGGAGCCCGTCAGCTTCCCGGAGCTTATCCAGGCTGATATGCTAATGTCAGACTTTGGCATCAGTCATGTGTATGGAGTTCTGTGGGCCTACCGGGGACCACGAGCCAGAACCTGGCCCCCTCAGAGAGGCATGGGGAGCAATGGCCTATAGAAACCCCCGTGTTGTTGGTAAAAATTTGAGCATGAAAGGTGAAATGAAGGAGCATTATGAATAGGAGAAGAGTAGCAGAAGAGGTGAACGAAAGAAAGGAATGTTTGTATGTGAGTTAAGAAAGGGTTGAGAGATAGTATAGCTCTCCCAGCCCAAATATATGGAAGTGAAACTTGGGTATGGATAGAGCGCTCAAGAGTACAAGCAGGAAAAATTTGTCTTCTGAAGCAAGCAGCTAGTGTAAATATGATGGATGGGTATAATAGTACTATATGCAGTATATGAGTGAAAGGTCTGAAGGAAGAAAACCCTTCCTCAACAAGAAGGATGTATACTGCTCAACGCTTTGTCCAACTTCCAACTGTCGGATTATTCCAACTACCTTTGTGTTTTTGAGTCTGACCAGGCACCAAACCAGCTTCCCCACCAACCTCCACCTGTATAAGGCCTATGTAGTTTAGCATCCAGCCACTGAGTTGCTGTGGTGCTACTTCTGCACCTGCTCCGACAACTCGGTCTTCAGTAGAATAATAGAAGTACACGTACGTCGCATCAGGCTTGGATACCCATGTGCATGGGAAATAGGCTTACAGGTTCCAGAAAATAAGAGGAAATGACAGCACTGTGGAGAAATGCCCAACAGACCACTGGAACATTATCATTATGGTCCCCGGTAGGCACAGTTACAAGCCCCAATAAGATTTCAACGTAGGTTCAACAGAGCACAAGTTGTTGTTAAACACATGATGCATAATCTTACTGAAGCGAACATATGAGTCATAAATACTCATACTCCGCTTAAGTAAAACAGAAATAAGTAACACTTAGTGGGCCAGCCAGAGGTTTAGGGCCAATGTAGGAATATCCCTGCAAAAGAAATGTCTTTTCTGGGGGAAGCCCCGTCAGCTCCCCGGAGCTTATCTAGGCTGATATGCTAATGTCAGACGTTGGCATCAGTCATGTGTATGGAGTTCTGTGGGCCTACCGGGGACCATGAGCTAGAACCTGGCCCCTTCAGAGAGGCATGGGAAGCAATGGTCTATAGAAACCTCCGTGTGGTTGGAAGCATTCTGTCTGCCATCGACCGGGTCAGGCACCCAGAAAGGTAAGCATCCCAAAACAAACCCCTATTCTGGTGAAAATTGTTACCAAAAGCCAAAAAAGTGGATAGAACTCCCCAAAAAGAAACAAGCAAAGGAGCATGACGTCTCATGATGTCATGATGCCGCTGTCTGTGCAGGTCCCCCCTCTCCGGGAGGGGGAAGGGGGAGCCCCAGACTCTCGTGCCAGCTATCCATCCTTCAGTTAGGTTAGGTTAGGAGGGGCCTACAAGTACAAGGCCAATCTTCCGGGTCCCAGCACAATAGGGCCCAATTTGCCACCTCGTGGAACTGTAGCAATGTTAGCTTCTTTTGATCAGTTGTGTTGTATTTGTACAAAACAAAGGCATTATGCAAAGCCATTTGCAGGAAATAAAATGTTATCTTTTAGGTCCACTTGTGAGTTTTCCTGGTAAAATGGTAATACCATTTGATCGAAGTGGTCCACACCTTTCATGAACTTATTGTACCATGCAGCCTAGTGGTGAGAAAGAGAGCCTCATGGCGCGCAGTTTGAAACAAACCCAAAGTAAATCGGATTAAAATTGAATTTTATACAAATATTTTTTTCAGGACATTTTATGTCCACATCGTGGAAGTGGTTAGGCGAAACAGGACTCCAGGTTATGTCCTGATCCGCATAAAGTGTTAAAGCTCTGATTGATTACATTACAGCTTGATTGGTAATTTAAACATGATTAATAGACACCATACAGCAGATTGATAGCACATATAAGTAGACAGCAATGATCACAATGGTAAAGATGTTCAGATTGGGTACATAAAGATTGGGAGATTGGGTAGCAATAGATACAGTGCAATTTTAAAGCAAAAGGTAAAAGGTAATATTTATTGTTGTTATAATGCATTATTCTGTGGTGTTTTGTTTCAAGTATTTAGTGAAGCTATTATATATTGTTATGTACTTTTGTTCACAAAATTATTATTTTTCGTGGCTGGGAGGATTCTGTTAAATATTCATTCATGACTACACATCCAAGCATGATTGGAACCCAAGTGATTGGATTGGAGGATGTTGAGTGTACAAGGGGTAAATTTTACACACACGTGGTAAAGGCAGATGAAGAGACTCATGGAAAGGAAGGCTGAACAGTCAGAGGTTGGAAGGTGTGAGTGATGATGCAGCCTCCTGAAGAAACTTCTGCTGTGGTCGCAGCTCTTGAGAGAGAGTAAGGCAGCAGGGCTATAGATGTGTATGGGCTGGTAGGTGATGGTGAGTGAAAACCTCATTTAAACAATTTAGAAAATGAAAAGTTTAGATCTTTCGAGATGTGTTTGTAACTTGGATGTGTTAAGTCGATTATTAATATGTGAACATTTATAAACAGAATTTGTAGAGGTTCTTTATCATTTATGATACTGGTGGGATGCACAGCTTAGAGGAGAGAATATATTAAAATGAACTGATTGAAACTGATTGCATGGTGATGGTACATGGAAAATTGTATGTAAGTTTATTTTAAGTGTAATGGAGGTAGCGAAGGAAAGTGGTGAATAACATTTAAAACAGTTGTCATGTCCCCACAGTATATACGTACTGTACAAACATTATCTTTACCCCGTTTCCAACTTTCATGTGAAGGGGATCTATCTATAGTGCTTGTGTGGATATAAACTTAAATGACTATCAATTCCTTCATTTTATAGATTAGAAAGTGAGGACATAAAGCGTGGAGAATTCCTCTTGGTAGATGAGCCAGACCAAGCCGAAGATGCCCTAATATTTGTTGGCCTGTCATACACCCTTCTGCATGCGGTAAAGGTAAGGGTTTCTAAACATTTACACAGCAGTGAGAAAATGTTGAAGCTGCATGACGGGATTGAACCCACATCCCTGAACTTCTCAGGCACATGCACAGTTTGGTATGTGGATTCATTCCAATCACATGGCTTTAATATTTTCTTGTAGATATATAAATTACTTGTCATTTCATTATGTATTTACATATCAAGTTCTGTGACCTTGGTGCTTGAACTCTTAATGTGAATTAGAACAAATAAGGGTAGATGATAATGCTCGAATTTTCAATACTGTATTAATACAAGGAAAGGGCATCATAGTACATTTGGGTAAATTCCAAACAAAAAACTAATGTGGTTTAATTTATGCTCATTTTCCAGGAATGTTTGGATGGATTTTGCTACATTTTGTGTTCACAGTTACTAACACCCGCTGGGAGTTTCATAACTAGCAAACTTTGCATTCATGAAACCTATATTGTTGTGTAATTTTGTTTAGCTGGTTATGATCAGAACTCCATCAAATTGAACATATACAAGTTATACAGTTCTTGTAGCAGTGAGTAATAAAAGTGAATGTGGGCAAGTTATGATGTTGAAGCAAGAAGGAAACACTGTGTTTGATTTTGGCATGAATGGAGAAGTGCAGTGTAAATATCTATGATGTGTGATTGACTAAAGAGGTGTTTCTTAGAAATACCCCTTTAGTAGCTCCTGTAAGTCAGCTACTGGATCCTAAGTCAGGATAGTTTGATGGATTTGATGTTGGCTCCAGTGTAAGTCTACACAGGAGCCAACCAGAACGCTGACAGACCACTAGGCTCTGAGTGACTCAGAACCTTAAAAGAACAAGTAACCTTGCAAATTGTCTTTCCTCATTCCTTCCAAGGGCTATATAGTTGTAATGGCTTAGTGCCTTCTGATAATTACCTTGCAAATTGTCTAGTTCTCCATTCATTGTAAAGGAGAATGCATTAGAGAGCATAACTCAAATCTGACTGCAGGTAACCACTTGCTATAGCACACACTCTTTAAAGCACTAAAAATTCTCTGCAAACAGGTCTTGCGACTTTGAAAATTGCCAGGAATTATTCTTAAACTACAGAACCTCATGAACTATCTTGGCTACCACTAGATGGCTGTACTTTTGAAACCCAGGGTCAAGTCCAAGATTGGTTATCCTTAATAGGACTATCAGTGTTATTGCAGGGGGTTCCATGCTTTACAGTTCACCTCATGGAGTGGTGCTGCATCTTATTATGTTCTTCTGGTCTGATGACATACTTTGAAGGGTCACACTCTCCTTGTAAGGATTACAAGACCAATGAGTCAAACATTCTCTGAAGCCATCAGAGTCTGCACAATTGGTGTGACTCCTCTTTAGACAATTTGTGCATTGGCGTTGGTTTTTGATACATGGTCTCTAACTGAAATCGTTGTGTTTCACCAGTTTACGGTTTGTGTGCTCGGTCTCATTCAGGTATGTGTTTACTAGTTGTGTGTTTACTAGTTGTGTTTTTGCGGGGGTTGAGCTTTGCTCTTTCGGCCTGCCTCTCAACTGTCAATCAACTGTTTACTACTATTTTTTTTTTTTTTTTTTTTTTCCCACACCACACACACACACACACACCCCAGGAAGCAGCCCGTGACAGCTGACTAACTCCCAGGTACCTATTTACTGCTAGGTAACAGGGGCACTTAGGGTGAAAGAAACTTTGCCCATTTGTTTCTGCCTCGTGCGGGAATCGAACCCGCGCCACAGAATTACGAGTCCTGCGCGCTATCCACCAGGCTACGAGGCCCCCTATGTGTGTGTGTGCTGATCTTATTGGTAGGTGTGTTATGCTTGTTATTTTTCGAAAGACACTCCTGGTCCTACATTGCAGATTTTCTCTTGGTAGTATCCCTGGGTTTGCATGGTGGTGGTCTTCAGCCTCTCCAGTTATAGAGGAGGGGCTGAAGCTGGATCCTTTTTTTTTGGGGGGGGGGGGCTTTTGGTTCTGTTTCTTCTCCACAGCTTTTTTCAATCATTGTGTTTTGGTTGAACTTTGGTTGATATGGTTCCCCATCTCTTCTCTGGGTGTCTTGGTTATTCTCGGCCCCCCATGCAGGACTCGTCTGCCCAAGCGTATGTTCTTTCTTACCATCTCGGGTTTGGTTGTCTTTCCAGGTCCAACCCTTTACATGATCATTCTAGCTCAAGTCTGCTTGGTATAGTGGGTGATTCTTTCTTGGTTAGTGTCCCTGGACCTCTGTGGTGTGTTCTGGTCTGTCCTGTTTTGTCCAAGGTTCAGGGACTACTATATTTAGAATGTGTTGCGAAACTTCAAGGTTCCATTGTCCAGTTCACCTTTTCAACTTGATTCCGGCTTCTTGGTTCTTCCGAGTTTAGCCAAGATGGTTTTTCCCAGTGGCATCTTTTTGATGTTTATGGCCTACCTCAACAACTGGTTGCTTATTGTCTTCCAGCCAGTCTGCATGTTAGCAAACCAGAGTTTATTCCTTTCACGGCCATCCAGGTTTGGCTTCCTGGTATTCTTGTGGAAGTCCCAGTTGATTCCATGCCAGGTTGAGACATGGTTGGGTCTGGTAAACTTGGTTGGCTACCCTTTCTGGGCGGCAGTGGCTCCGCTCCGCCTGCAGGTTCATCACTGTCTGGTGTCGGAGAGATCCTGGATCACTTTCCAGTTAGTTGAGCAGTTGTACCGGAACTTGAACTTTACCTTTGTGGTGTTCCATATGGGTGGAGTTCGGCTCCAGGCATTGTTCTGGTTCCTCTGGTTCAATCCTTCATGCCATATCTTGATTCATAAGGTGCAAACTCCATTTGCCCTGTGTTGGGTTTTGGTTTGCTGGATTTCCTATTGTGGGTTTGCAGGGTTCAGTTATGTTGCTTATCTGCTGTGTGTTGTGCATATTTTTCTGGCAACTTATTTGTCACATGTGTTTGTATAAAATATCTTAATAATAAAATGGCAAATTGGCCTTTTTATCCATGTGTCGGCTGTGATGGATGTTTGATGTAGATGATACATTAGAGTGAGAGTGAGTTCATCTAAATAACACCCTAATGAAAACATTTTATTTTACAGTTATTTTGCTCAGCATTGGCAGCGTTCATCCTACGGCGACACTTGATGGTCTGGAAAATTTTTGCACCACATTTCATATTTGAAGGTGTTGGGTTTATTGTCACAATTATTAGCGTGCTTACTGGCATATGGTTTACACAGAGGGTCTTGAGAGTGCTGACTTCTTGGAGTGAAACCCTTTATCACAAAATTAGTTGATACGAAGCAAAGAATCCATCACCCTTTCTCCAGTTGTTTGAAAATTTTCAGTCAAGAACTACAAATTTGACATAATAGAAGTGAATACAGAACAGGAATATGTATAGTCGAGGGTATGTTGAAGGTTACAAGTTAAGTGATTACCTTGTTTGACTAAATAGTTTTCTGTACAGTATGCACATATTTTATATTTTTAATAAATTCATTGTTATACAGGTGCAGACGGGCTGTTCATAAAATGTTGACGCTAGAAATGAAATAATAAATTGTTAATTTGTACCACAGTATTGTGGCACTGCCATATCAAAAGATACTCTATATATAACTCATTGAATAAGATCTTAAGTTTAAAGTGATGTTTATCATATGTACAAACACTTCATATGTATATTTTTATTGTAAATAAACGTACAGGACAATAAATGGTTTACCAGAATTCTCATTTTGCCTCTATTTGAATACAGAAATTGTATTCTCATTTGTTTTTTTTTTCAGATCAGTGAATAGGCATAGCTAAAGTTTGTATTGATGCCATTGCTAAATTATCATCACTATATTATCTATTGGTTTTCTTTGTATTGTGTATTTTCTGGGGGGAGCCCCTACAGCTCCCTGGAGCTAACCGGGCTGGTATGAATGTATTAGACCCTGGCATCAGTCAATACACATGGAATTCTAGTCTTACCGGGGTCCACGAGCCAGAACCTGGCCTCCTCGGAGAGGCCCAAGGAGTAATGGCTTATAGAAACCCCCCGTGTGGTTGGAAGCATTCTATGTCTGCCATCGACCGGGTCAATCCCCAGAAAGGTAAGCGCCTTTAAACAAACCCCTATTTTGGTTAAAATATTGCTACTGAAAGCCAAACTAGTGGACAAAACTCCCTAAATAGAAACGAGCAAACGGGCATGATGTCACCACGTCGCCTCACCGCTGTCTGCGCAAAAACCCTCCTTGGGAGGGTGAAGAGAGAGCTTCAGACCCTCGTGCCAGCTATCCACCCTGCAGTTCTGTGGCTGATGTGAACTAGCAAGGTCATGCTCCACTGACTCCCGAGTTTCCAGTTCTGTGCCTTGTGGTGTGGTGCTTTCTTGTTGGTGGTGTGCCGCACGCTTGAGTGGCATGAGGCTCATATGGTGGTCCAGGTTTTCCTGGGGGAGCGAGTTTGAGCACCTCAATGCGAGCTTGTTCGCCCCTGCCCTTCCTCGGGTTGTTGGCATTGTGCAGCTTCATGTGCAGGTTCCCACCCTCTTGGCTGTCCTGGTCGGTGAGAACTTGTGCGTCCATGGCCTGTTAGCGTCGGTCTTGCGGTTCTTTTCTCCTCTTGAGCTGTCCTCAGACTGGCTTGAGGATGACGTGGAGGCGTTTGGGGCCGATCCTGGGTCTGGTGCGATGTTCTCAGCAGTATGTGGGTTGCTTGTCTGCTCACCAGGGATTTGGTTCTTTTCCAGCTCACCAGGTTTGGGTTCCTGGTGAACTGGAGGAAGTCCCTTCTGGTTCCCTCTCAGGTTCGGTCTTGGCTGGGTCTTGTGTGGGACTCTCGGACTGCTTCCGTGTCTCTCCCTCTGGAGTCTCTGCTTCAGCTGTTGTCCCGCCTTCGCCTGTTTCTGGGGGCTTCCAGGTCACACTGCAGTTGCTCGAGGGTTTGTGCAGAAGCCTGAACTTTGCCATGGTAAACTACCCGCTGGGTCGGATTTGGCTTGTCGGTTGTTCTGGTTCCTTCGGGGACATACCTTGTGCCTCTTTCGCGATCACTGGGTTTGGCCTCAAGATGTCTTGCATCGGCTGCTGTGTCGCCGGCCTCCTCTTTGGGTTTTTCAGGATTCAGTGCCTTGGCACCTACCCAAGCCCTCGCTCGATGTTTTCAGACGCGTCTTCTCTTGGCTGGGGCTTTGTGACAAGTGCTCACTAGGCCGGCCAGGGGTGGTGGGATCGGTACTTCCGTTGGGCCCACAGCACAATGCGGAAGTTTGCATAGGTGGGGATGTCGCTTCGGAGGGTTCAGGTCACTCGTGGATCGACGATCCGTCTCCATTCTGACTGCTCCTACCGGTTTGCTCCCTGGTTCAGCAACAGCTGAACCAGGGTAAACAAGGGAGAGTAGTCCTCTTGGCTCCTTGGTGGCTGGCCCAGCCTTTGTTTCAGGCGCTGCTTACCCGGTGTCTGAACCCAATGGTCTTCCCGTGGCTCCGCCTCTTTCAGTAGATTGGTCCGATTCGTTGTTCTCCTTGAGTCTTTGCGTCTGGTCTTTCTGACTGGAGTCTCTCCATTTGTATGGTGAGCAGGTGGCTTCGTTGTTAGTGTCCCACCTGCGTGCTTCATCACGGTGGCAGTATGAAATTTCCTGGCGGTCCTTTCGTTATTTCTTATCCCTTTGTAGGTTTACTTCTGCTCTGAGAAGGTTGTCTTTTCCTTCCTGTCGTGGTTGTTCTAGGTTGTTCATCTTATGCTGAATACTGTAGACACTCGCTAATCCGGAATCTGACCATCCGGAAAACGCCCTAATCCGGCCAAAATCGTGGCCGGATAAAGTTATCTCACCATCCAGCCAAAATGTCCATGGGAGCCGAACCAGCGGGTGTTTGGCCGGATAAAAAATCTAAGCCGGTTAACTTGTTGCCGATGTTACACAATCCGGACAGTCAGCCAGACAAGTGGTGAATTGTTCGGATCAGAAAGCCAGGCGGCGGGCCATACTGTATTAATCCCGTACGACTGTGGCTCTATGCGCATGGTGTAGGAGGGGGTTGGGTGGGCGGGTGGTGTCGGGGGAGAGGGGAGCGTTCGGAGGGACTGCCTGGGGGATAGCCTAGGGGGATAAAGGGGATGTGTAGGGGCCTATACACTACAGTACAGGAATTTTCTCATCCAGCCCCGTGAGGCGTCACAGGCAAGCCAAGTGCCTTCAACCAGTGAGGCGTCACAGGCAAGCCAAGCACCTTCAACCAATGAGGCCTCGCAGGCAACCCAAGTGCCTTCAACCAGCAAGGCTTCAGCAGCTGGCAGTTAAAACTAACTTTGCTTAATGAACTGTACAGTAATTTTAAGTGTTAATTTTAGTGTTGTGTTAGAATAAGTTACGTAAATTGTCAAGAATTCTTAACTTCAAGATGTTGCATCAATCAATAAGACGAACAACAACAAGGTAAGTTGAGGTTTCTAGTTGAATATTTTATAATTGTATGTGGCAAGGCAATTCAAATTATGTTGTTTGTGGTATAAAAATAGTTCGAAATGGTCACTTTTGGACTCCGAGCTAAAAAAGTACGTTAATCCGGAAAACGTGATGATCCGGCTGGGGTCCTTCCCATATTGTCCGGATTAGCGAGTGGATGCAGTACTGTCACCTCATATTGTGCGGCACTGGCGGAGCCACCGCAGCTTGCTTTTGGCATTGATGTTACTTCTGGATAACATTAGCCTTGTGTTACACAAGGCTAATCAGAGCGATCTGTAACTCGTTCCCACAGAACAACACTTAACCCTCATGAGAGATCTTGCCTTAATAGTTCATTTATATGACTCGCTTCACTATAAGGCTTCCTATCACTGCTGCAATTATAGAGGATTAATGAATTCCAAAAGAGTATACTGTACTCAGGACATCAGTTTACATGCACATATAATATAATCTACCTATGCTGTGAGTACATGTAGTGAAATAATCACTTGCACGTGTACGCTACTTAGTGACTCTCTTGAGAGTTGTCACTCAATGCTGGGCACTAAAGTTTTGAGCTTTTAACCTCTCTAGTCTATCAGATTCAACTGCTTACCTATTCCAGATTTTTGCAAGTGTATCAAACTGGACTATCACATTGGTCACCATGCATGTGAGACAATTGTTCAGTAAAATCAAATACTACCTACTTACATCAGTTCACACCAAGTGTGCACATGTCTTCAATCACATGCTCCTTTGCTGTGATTGCAGGTGGATTAAGCACTGCGATAATTGTATGTCAACTACCTGTGGTCTCCATACCAAAAACAGGAAGAAATTACCGAGGATGATATTGCTGTAGCTTCCATAAATGTTACGCATCATCAGATGTTCTCTGCTCCACAATACGGGTCATGTGTCTGTGCAAAGACTGCGGTTATTCTCACGATTGCTTTCACAAATTTAATGCAGTCAGTACTGCAAGGCCACATGGCTCCTATCTTGGCTGAGATGTAACTCATGTCTAGCTAATGCAGTAGCTGCTCCAAAAATTAATCTTCTATGTCACACACACCAGCTGCACTTGTTAGCTTCACCGAATGACAGTATAACTGCGCCAATCAAAATATAGCTTCTACATTGGCCTGCCATCTGATTGGGCCTTCCCAGAGTTTGAGTTACATAACTGAGTAGTGTAGAGGTGTCATTCTCTCAGCCTGGGTACCTGAGGTCAACGTGACCTCACCTCCTTTGTACCAGTTTTTTTTAAACAGTCTTATAACAAAAACAAAGTTCCTGTACCCACCTGTTCTAGGTGGGTACACAAATATAGCATATATAAACACACTTACAGAGGGTACCCACCTGTTCCAGGTGGATACAGGAGCAGCCAACTGCTGACTCATGTTAGCAGGCTGAGAGCTTACCCTTCCCATAGCTCATGGTAAGCCTTACCCTGCTAGTTTTACACACAGGTGGGTACAGGAGCAGACGACTGCTGACTCCTGTTAGCAGGCTGAGAGCTTTCCCTTCCCATAGCTCATGGTAAGCCTTACCCTACTAGTTTTACACACAGGTGGGTACAGGAGCAGACGACTGCTGACTCCTGTTAGCAGGCTGAGAGCTTTCCCTTCCCATAGCTCATGGTAAGCCTTACCCTACTAGTTTTACACACAGGTGGGTACAGGAGCAGACGACTGCTGACTCCTGTTAGCAGGCTGAGAACTTTCCCTTCCCTTAGCTCATGCTAAGGGAAGGGAAAGCTTCCCCTTAGCCTTACCCACTAGTTTCCCTGGAATACGAACTGCCAATCGTTTAATAACCAGGTGCCCAATCACTGCTGGGTGAACAAAGGCATAGGGTTAAGGATTGGTGCCTAGTCAATCCTCCCCAGCCAGGATACAAGCCCAGGCCAAATCCCTCAAGAAGCACGGGGCGAGTGTTACCACTATGCCACGGGGACCATTCTCTCCATCCGAAGATGGTGACTTCACCCATGGCTATGCACAAGTCTAATAAGGTTTCCCTGATCTTGTAGCATAATCTGATATCATATGTTGGTTCTTGTACTATAGGCTGCAAATGCGAACAGCTATCCAAGGATGCCCCACACAATAGTAATCCATCCTGAAATAACGTGTTCATAATATCATGCACGTACATACGTGAGTCATTCTTCATCTTGGGTGTGCGTGTTTGGACAGGAAAAATTCACCTTCTCACAAAAAGCCATCTGTCAGGAGGCAGTAACTAGTAGGGTGGCAGGTGACTCAATGCTAGCCTTAATAATGCTCATAGCATATAAAAACACTTTTACAGAGGGAGTATATACAGTAGTTATATAAGTCCATTTGCAGATGTGAAAATGCTGAAAAAAGAAAAGGATCCAAAAGATTACAATAGCCTTCAGCATGATTTTGTACAGCCTGAGCAACTGAGTGAGAAATGGCTGTTGTAATTGAATATGTATTAATATCATAGAATGGAGTGAGGAAAGACTGGACATAGAACTGCTTTTAACTACAATCTATTCAGAAGAATTCTAACAAAATCAGACAAGGAAAAATAGTTACAAGCAAAATGTCACCACAAGAGTGCATAGATGGGAAAGTACATGAAGACTATGCAATGCAAGACAAACTTAAGATAGCACAATTCCATGAAAGATCAGATTATGAAATCAAAATTTATTACTGGCCGTGTCCATGGAGTCATAACTAGAATATGTAGTGCTGGTGTGAGACCCATATTTAAAGAAACTTGTTGGTACTTTAAAACAAATTTTAAAGGTGTGCAACACAATGTATCTTGGGAACAAGAACAGTGGACCTACTAGGAGAGAGAAAATTTAAAGCCACCTAAATTGGACGATAATGCAAAAGGGCGATGTGATCATCACATACAAAATAATGAAACGTTTTAGAAAGTGGATCAAAAGGAACTCTTAATATTGTACCTGCACAAAATAGAACGAGACAGGATTTAATTATCTTTACTTGAATGCAGGGTAAAAATTTTGACTTTCAACTTAAGAACAGTACCCCACTTGTAAGCAGTGTCACAATTTTTACAACCTTCATTAAAATATTTTAAAAATTCTTAAGTACAGTATAAAATAGCATAGAAAGTAATAAACCAAAGCTGCGTGTTTGTGAAAAACAATTGCGCATGTAACAGTCAATGTGACCTCAGCCTGACAGCAGGTGACTTAGTCCACTCAGCACCATCTTCCCTCAGCTGTTCTGTGCTTATCCAGTACTGCATATAGTTCATACTTTTCTTTTGTTGCCAACAGGCAACCAACAGAGATGTAAATAATGTGTTGGAATGCTTGTCATATAAACAAATATCAATTTCAGTACAGTATATATCACTCGTGACTTCAAAATCAATATTTGCCACCAAACAAAACTATCCTTCAGTATACTGTATATTGTCTCCAGTTTTTACAAATTCATTCAGGAAGATCCAGTTGTCATAATACATTTATCCCTAATAACACAGAATAATCCATGAATAGTGTGTTTTAAGACCTTAAGGTCATGAGACAATGGGATGGTGAAGCAGGATAGGTTAGGGTAACATGTTTCCTTCACAGATGTTCTGTGGGCACTGATGACTTTCCAAATTTGTCAAAACATGGCCACTCTGTCCCCAGAGACCCTTGGCAATCATAGGCACAACTATGCATCAGCAAACTTGAGCTCCAGTTGATCAAGTGTTGAAAGAGCCGGGGATGTTGGCCGCATATGAGCGAAAGTGTCTGAAAATATCTAGGGATGTGAACTGCAGCAGAGAGGTTAAAATATTAAAGCAAAGATTGATATACATACAATATGTAGCCTACATAAAGGACCTACATTTAAAAAAATAAGTAGCATCAGATGGATAAGCAAAGACAAACATGTAATATACTAATTTATTTATTTAAATATGATATACAAGTTGTGTGCACTGCTGTCCTCAGATAAACACAACATAATCAAATTAAAGTGACAATTAAAATCATATCTGATAGAGGCCATTTTACCATGGCTTTTTGAGATGAAAACCATGAAATTTAATAAAAGTCAAGGCCATCACACAATTAATGACAAAAATTTTAATTTTTTCTACATAATCAGTGATCGCTAGTTAAAAACTGTCCTCTGTATTGATTGAACGCCTCATTATGAACAAAATATCCTACTTAAGGAATCATTCACAATACTGACACGTTAAGAAATAATTGGTCATCAATGACCCAAGCCAAGCCAACTTTGTTGGTTCAATTCTACTTTATTAATAAACTGAATTTTTCAATTTTCAAGAGGCTCTGAAGTGAAAGCAATACAAAAATAATGTTCATATATACATATTTCAGAAAAAGTATTGTGGAAAGTATAGAAGCAGCAGCATATTGGAAAAATTAGTGTGACACTCAGATCCAAGATGGGTTTGCTAACTTAGCTGTTGACCGACAAGTTTAGGCACAACATTCAATCATGTCTTGTAATTTGCAGATGATGTCATTTGGTGGCAAAAGTAACACTACCAATGATATCACTAAATTTGGCATCACTAAATTCATACTATTCAGCACCAACTTTGTACCTATACCTTTTAAGGAGTCAATTTTTCTTGAATCAAAAGATGGTATATATAGTTTTTATTCTAGTATTCCAAAGGCTTCCACAGAATCAGAGCCTTCTTGCACGAAATAGTTACTGTATCTATATATTAATCCTTAATAAAACACTCGACTATTTGATAGGCTGATACTCACGCAATGGATATACAATAGTACACATGTGTATGATAATATATATATATACCATGCTTACTTCTAAAATATCAATGGTATCTAGTTTACACTTAAATATGTGGTCATTTCACAACACATCAAAAGCTAATGATTTTGTCGTATCAACACTGTTTTGTTTCCTGCTTACAGTATTGTCCATTGATTCTCTTTTTTTTTTTTAGGATTTTTACTTTTTTTAAGTTTTATATTTTTTATAATTTTTAAATATGGACATACATTAAACCTGTAAAACCTGAATTCATATCACAGATGATTGATCTGCAACTGACTAACAGTAAACATGTGAGGCTGGAAGAGAGTAGAGCGAGTGGCTTTCCAAGTCTGATGTTTTGTAGTTTCCAGATTAAATCTGATAAATGATTGGAGAAGCGTACTTCATGCACTCACACCTCAACAGTACTGGGTTCACTCATACAAAATATAAATCATTCAACACCATATAATCAGCAGCAAGCATCTTCAAACTAATCACTGGGTAAAATCAACACACAGTTAGCTCTTAATCATCTGCAGGTGGAAGATGCATGGAAATGACCACGAGTGAGTGAAAACATTGTCGTCACGCTGGGTTTCACGCCATCACAAACCCTTTAAAATGGCATGCAGCAGAGATATGTCACATGTATATACATTATGCTTAGAGGAGATAGGGCTGACAAAGAACACATTTTCCTTCTTATGTAAAAACTTTATGTATGAGATTAATAACATCTACATTATATAATTATAAGTTCAGCACATCAAGAAATTAAAGTAAGCAATTATATACAGTATTTCTGAACTAGATAAAACATTCCCAATGAAAACTTAAAAAGTATTATTTGCCTTCAAAATTTAGGTAGATTGTTAATTTGATGATTAAGTTTCAGTAACAGGTATTGCCCTATGTCCTCCCTACAACTTGTAAAATGACAGGATACAGAGACCATTTTCCTGTTGAAGCCCTGTAGACCAAGGTTATCAGTTACATTACCTTCATGTCCAACATTATATATTATAACAGCTGCTTTTCATGAAAATATTCAAATGTATTCCCATATTATTCAAATAATACAACCATGTTAGCAGATACCTGTATGATAATAGGATTCAGTTCTGAGGGAAGAAGAAGCTAGTCCTACAGGGAGTATAACAGTTAATTACTCTAATAATAATAATACCGGTGCCCCTTATATATACGTAGTACCAATATGATACACTTGTAAAAATTAAAACAAAACGCCAAAGATTTAGTGTTTGTCCAGGTCAGCTTACATGGTAGTTTCATTTAGGGTGGGGGGTTTTCATTTGAAGGGCAATAGGCAGTAAAGCTATCTGTCTACTTTGCCCATCTCAACAGTCTTTCATTTCTGCCATCAAGACAGGTTATACCACAGAAAACTCCTGATAGGACTGTATCTGCTGTGATAAAAAAGAGTGCGACTAGACAGGCACCAGGTAACCTAACCTATGTTATCAGGTACACAACTCGCCATCCACTTTGTGCTAGTTTGGTTTGCCATAACTCTACCCCGGTTCCCAAACTACTTTACTATATTCCAAGATTATATTAAACATTTTTATCATAAAACAGTAATTACAAACATGCTTACTATATTTTAAAGATTATCAGAGTACATAGTACAGTAAATGTAAACAAGAACAGTTTTTTTATGTAATGATTTAGGATATTTATAACAAATACTTCAGTGGTAAACATGTGAATTACAAAATAAAATTTCAAAATATAATACACAAAATATTATTTAAAAGAACACAATTAAAGCTTATATAAGTTGTCAGTGACAACCCCCTGAATTTGAAAAAAAAAATAAAATATTGCCATTTGGGACCATGGTGTGAACGGAACCAAGACTGAATCACCAAGGAAAAGCATCCTAGTATTTTCATTGGCTTTGGGAGAGCCTGTAGTGTTATGTCACTATGCCAAAATGCTCCTCGTGCCATGGTCTCTATCTACAATATTTGAGTCTTTTGACATCTTATATTTCCTAACTACCATATTCTTCTAAAATGCAAGCAGAGTTCCTTCTGAAACTTCTTTTCTAGTTTCATATAACGAATCAAATGATATATACTTGTAAGAACTGGGTTTATTGTAAAAAGACAGTTTAAATTCATGCAGAATCTACCATCATACTGGTTGGCCCACACACACTTGTTCCAGAACACCTTACGTGCTACACACTTTCACTCTGGAGCACCTTATGAGGCAACACACTTTCACTTTGGAGCACCCTATGAGGCAAAACACACTTTCACTCTGGAGCACCTTATGAGGCAACACACACCTTCACTCTGGAGCACCTTATGAGGCAACACACACCTTCACTCTGGAGCACCCTATGAGGCAACACACACCTTCACTCTGGATCATTTAATGGGATTTCACCGTAAATAAAGCTTTCTATTACTTCTTACCTTTTTATTAAATAAAAAAAAAGATTTCCAGAGAGATCAACATTTTGCTATTTGTAATTTCTCCTCATTCTACTTTGTGTGTGAAGCCCTATGTCATTGTAATGTTAAACCAGTGTCTAGAGTGTTTGTGATAATTTTTAATAAATCAGTCAACCCTTTTTTGTCCTCATATAATAGTCTCTTTTAACTGCTTCCAAAACACTTACAAAAAAAAGTAACAATATACTTACTGTACTTGAAAAATGTGACAACCCCACCAACTACAGTACCACTGCCAGAGGCTTAGGGCCCATGCACGAATATTCCTGAAATAAAAAATCTACCGCTGGTGCAATCAGTCTTGCAATCTCTGCACTCTGGGTGTGATCAGGCTCGGAAGTCATCTTCCTTAAATTTCTTTTCAAAAAAAAAAAAAAAAATTGCCACTTTAGTGGAAAATGGGAAAATTAAATTGAATGAATGATTAAAAACAGTAATCGAGAATTTTGTTGATTGATATTTGATATATAAATGTTACTGCAACTAAAAAAGCAAATAGTTTTATAGTG